>NC_053143.1:49149962-49270247 GCF_016808335.1 Panicum virgatum
ACTCGTCATAGAGAAACTCATTCTCTATCTGAAACACTTGAGGAATGTCCTCCCTAGAGTCCTCATTTAGAGAAAAGTTATTCTGCTCCGGCTTCCCGAAAAGTTTTTTGTAGTACTCTGCATATATGTTTTAAGATTTTCACGGCCTACTATGGTCCCCTCCTCTTGTTCTAGCTGAAAGATCCTTGTTTTACGATGTCTTCCATTAGCTACAAGCTGAAAATATCTTGTGTTGGCATCCTTGCAAGTCTGGTTGCTTTAGATCTCTGGAACCAATAAAGTTCCTCTTCTCTAAGCATCTCAGAAAGCTCCATAGATAAAACACGTTTATGTTCCAGCTCTTGTGGTGAAAGCAACGTAGATTCAGCCTTTCAATCTAAGATATCTAGCTGTTGGAGGAGGGGTATTTTCTTTTTCTTGTTTTCTCCCACTTGGTTTTTCGCCCAACCACGCAGAAATCTACGGACCGCTCTGATCTTGTTTTTCCATTGCTGTAATGGTGTTGTACCTCGGTTTTCAGCTTTCCACACATCTGTTATCAAATCTAAAAAACCCGTCTCTAGTGACCCACCCTAATTCAAACTTGAATAAAGGTGTATTCCCTCTGTGAGACACTTGATTTGTATCCAACAAAAGTGGAGTATGATCCGAAATTTCCCTAGTTAAAGCCTCGACTGTTGACAATGGGAATTTTTGTTCCCATTCAGTGCAATACAGATGGCTGCTTGTTCAATTATAAGAGTGAGACCTGCTAACTTGATCGAACACGCATGGGTCGTCTGTGTTGTCCTGCTGTTTCCGCCTGACCACTGTAGCCAATCACGATGTCGCTACAGGGATGAAAGAAATAAAATAAAATAAAAGTGCATTCTGTAGCCATTTTCTTCTCCGTGAGACAGACTGTAGAAATGTTTACGTGTTTATACTTTATAGATTATATCTGATTTGCTTAAAGCATTTGCACTAACAAGACGAATCTTCATCCTTTTCCTTAGACCTAAGTGAAGTAGAGAGGCCTTGGTGGAAGATGGCATCTTTGTTGCGCTGATGATCATCCTTTCCCTTCACAAATATCCGCACTTATCGTTTTAGTGGGGTGCAGTACACTGGGACATATTCTAGGAGGTAGTGCTATGCATGCACTGAGCACTGAACTCTGAATCCGGCCGGGTGGCAATGGAAGGAAAAATCTCACTAGTTCTTTCATATGCAACGGAATCAGTGATTTTACTACACCAATCTATCTCTGCCTTTCAAAGTGTAAGAACCTGAAGCAAACTTCAGTTTTGTTCCCTCAAAAATTCTAAAAACAGACTCCGATAGTTGGAGTACTCGCACGGAACCTGAACCTCTGCAAACGATGTTCCATGTGTTTGGGTTCACCTAGTTGCACATCACGTGTTTAGTAGCATATCAAAGCTTTGGTAATTACGAGTTGTAATTCCAATGTACGCTCCTTGCTATTGTGCCGAGCTCAGTTCTGAAAATTTTTGAACAACACACCGGCCATTTCTTTTTTTTGAAGGAAAAACTGTGGGGGAGATCCCCACAGTATCAAAAAACCTTTAAATAAAGAGAGTCCAGCAAAAAAGTACTTACAACGATCTTAGCTCAAAGCATCTAACCAAGAACAGAAGGCTGACCGCAAGTCTGCCTTAAATCTAATAGTATGTAGAAGACATTGATTTTTAAAATTACAAAACCATCTACTAACGGTCGGGTTTCCTCTGCTGAAGACTCTATCATTGCGTATCTTCCAAAGTTCCCACGCAGCAATCATTGCAGCTTCCATGGAGAAATCCAAGCCAATGTCATTTATCCCCTGAAGAATTCTATCTTCCAAGTTCAATGTGAGATCCCAATTGAAGCTGATTTTTGTCCAGCAAAGACCTGCAAAAGGACAACTGAAGAACAAATGATCTATAGTCTCATCGGCACCTGTGGTGCACAAGACACAAGTGTTGTCCCCATGGAAAGTTATGTGTCTTCTGGTGAGCATGATTTTTGTATTTAGCCTGTCAATCAGAACGAGCCAGATAAAGAATTTGATTCGTGGAGTGCATTTTGACTTCCAGATCTGGGAGAAGATTGTGCCTGCTTGGACAGTGCTGAAAGCAAAGTCATAGAACTTCTTGGAAGAGTATCCAGTACCCTGTAAGGGTTTCCATTGGTCATATGTGTCTTCCTCATAAGGCACATTCTGCAGCTCTAACTTTAGATTTTCCATTTCTTCCAATGCTTGTTGGGAAAGTGGCAGAAAGAAAATGTTATCTAGATCCACTGCTTCCATGATTTGTTGCACTGAAATGGAGGGTGATAATGATTAAGAGGCCAATCTAGGATATTTGTTGGTAAGAATATTGGTGAGCCACCTATCTTCCCAAAAGCAAACTGTGCCACCATTGCCTACTGTGCATTGAGAGATGCTTCTATATAAGTTATTTAGACGAAAAATGTCCTTCCACCAGAAGGATCCAACTTCCCTAGAGGTGTGGGGTACCTTCTGTTGATAGTACTTGAACTAAATTAGCTGGACCCATTGAATGTCCTCATGGTTATAGAACTTATGCAAGTGTTTCAGAAGTAAGGCATCATTCTGTAATCTCAAGTTAATAACTTCAAGTCCTCTTTTCTTTGGCTGTTGTACCTGATCCCAAGCTACCAGGTTGCCTCCACGTTTTTTATCTGAATTTCCTCTCCACAGGCACTGCTTTCTAATCCTGTCAATATTCTCAATAACACCTTTTGGCAGTTTGATTGTGCACATTGCATAAGTGACAATTGGGGAGATTGCAGAATTTATCATTTGTAGTCTTCCAGAGTAAGAAAGCCAGGTGGCACAACCTGAGAGACGTCTTTCAACCTTGTCCATTAAGGGGGTAAGGTCCTCCATTCGAGGTTTTGTTGTGCCCATTGGCAGGCCCAGATAAGTGAAAGGCAGAGAACCAACTGAACAACCAAAAGTCATGGCCAAATGTTGCATCTTTTCAGGGGACACATTAATTGGTAGAATCTGAGATTTCTTGTAATTCACTTTTAGACCTGTAGAGCTTGCAAAAGTGTTGAGTAAGGATTTTAGAAAGAATAGCTGCTGAGAGTCTGCCTGCATAATAAGTAGGGTATCATCTGCATATTGCACAATAGGGAAGTCAACATCTGGTTGTGGTATTGGTGCATGCAAGAAATTTTGTTCTGCAGCTCTGTTCACCAAAACTTGGAGTAGTTTAGCTGCCAGCACAAACAACAAAGGAGAGAGAGGGTCCCCTTGTCTCACTCCTCTTCTGCATTTGAAAAATTTTCCAGGGACTCCATTGAGAAGGACTGCTGAAGAGCCTGAAGATAAAATTGATTTGATCCAATTCAGCCAACTGTCTAGGAAGCCAAGATGGACCATCATCTGGATAATAGCTTCATGCTCTATAGTGTCAAATGCTTTTTCAAAATCCAGTTTGAGAATGATAACCTCTCTTTTAGACTGATGGCACTGATGAATGTATTCAAAACTCCAGGCCAGACAATCCTGAATGGTTCTGGTTTTGATGAATCCATATTGATTTTTGTGAATTAGCAAGATAATCACCTTCTGAAGTCTATCAGCTAGAATTTTTGTCAGAAGTTTCACACTGATATTCATAAGTGAAATGGGTCTGTAGTCATTGGCAGATTCTGGACTAGAAGTCTTGGGAATCATTATGATATAGGAAGTATTAATGCTTTCTAAGTTTAGGTTTCCTAGATAAAAGTCTTGACAGAGAGTGTAGAATTCTCCTTTGACAATTGGCCAACATTTCTTCAAGAAGAGCCCATTGAAACCATCTGGCCCTAGGGCCTTGTCAGTGGGCATCTGCTTTATGATTCTGTCAATTTCCTCACACTGGAAGGGTTGTACCAGAAGTTCCAAATCTTCTCCTCTAGGAGTTAGAATGCTGTGCAAATCAAAATGCATTGTGACTTCAGAAGAAATACCCATTCTATTTTTAAAGGTGTTCCAGAGAATGCCTACTTTTCCTTCATGATCTTGCACCCAGATTCCATTTTCATTTTTGACTTGTGAGATTGCATTTCTTCTATATGGAATGGTTGCCATTGCATGGAAGAATTTGGTGCATTCATCACCAAACTTCACTTTGTTATTTGTGAATCTTTTTCTCCAGTATTCTTTCTTGTAGTGTAGAAGGGTTTGTAGCTGGGACTTCACTAGATTTCTTAAATTCATCTCAGGATTGAAGAGTAGCCTTTGATCCTCTAGGGCATCAAGAAAACTGATAACAGAATTACAGTTGCTGATAAGCAAAGAAAGGTTAGAGAGGCTTTTGCTCCAAACTTTGAGATCGGACCTTAGCTTTTTGAACCATAGAGAGATGACTCTGGCAGAGTTACTGCAGTCATTTATAGGTTGGGTCCAACAATTTTGTACAGTGTTCAAAAAACCCTCATGTTCTACCCAAAAATTCTCAAATCTGAAAACATTACTCCTGGGGATTTTAGTGCTGATAGCCACTCTGCAGGGAATATGATCTGAGGTTATTCTTGCCATTGGTAAAACCTCTGTGTTGGGAAAATCAAGTGTCCAATTGGGGGAAGTGAAGAACCAGTCTAGTTGCTCTAGCAGAGGATCTGATTGCATGTTGCTCCACATAAAGGCCCATCCTTTTAAGGGTAGTTCAGTCAGACCTAAATGGTCTATTGCATCATTGAAGATCAGTGTATCGTTTAGATTGCCTCCTGGTCTGTTTTTGTTCTCTAAGGAACGATAGAAATTGAAGTCTCCCAAGAAAATCCAATTTACAGAGTCATTAACTTCACAATCTCTGAGCCAGCAAATGAAATTACTTCGCTCTGGTTCATCACAGGGACTGTATATATTGGAGACTTGCCAAGAGTCACCATTAATCATTGAGGTGAAGGAGGCTGTGATCGTAAAATGATGTTTTTCGATTATGGCTCCTCGAAAGGCCGAACTACACCAGAGAATTAGAAGCCCCCAGAAGCCCCAGAAGAGGGAATAAAATCAAAGCTGTCAAATCCCTTTGGTGCAAACTTTCTGATGTAGGAGATGTCAAAGTGTTCTCGCTTTGTTTCCTGGAGACATACAACAGAGCAGGAGCTCTCTTCAATTTTATTTCTAATTGCATCCCATTTGCTGGAGGCATTGATGCCACGAATATTCCAACATAAAATATTCCAAACACGATTATCCATAAGAAAGAGTGTAGAAAAGTTCAAGAACTACTTGGACATCCAAGCAGGTGGTAACGGGCCACACAGGCAAAGTATCTGGAAGAGAAAAGAAGTAACTAAAGTTCAAAAGGTGGGCAAAAGACAGGGCACACAAGACCCTCCAATCACAGAAAAGCTTCATCAGTGTCTTCATCTTCAAACTGTATCTGATTTGCAGGAGCCTGCATCAGCTTCTCATTGGATAACTCCTCAGGAGCAATCCCACAATCAATCCCCCAGCCTTGCAGGACTGAGAGGGGCACTAAGCCAATTGTACCGGTCTTTTCATTAATTTGTACAATGTTGATCTTCCTCTTTTTTGCTGGCTCTCTTTCCAGCCTTACTGCACAGAAGCCATCATTTTTATTTAGCCTTGAACTACGACGAACGTTGCCGTCCACCAAAGGACTTGTCAGATTGGAGATGGTGGTAGGGAGGGAAACATTCCCTGATCTGACTGTCTTCTTCTTTCTGCCTCGAGTGGCTGGGCTGGGCTGTATTTCAACTCTTGCAAGGACTGTGCTGGGCTGGTTTTCATCAGTAGAAGGAGTGAACTTGGGCTGAAACTCCATAGTGTCTGGAGAGGTCATCTCTGTGTCATGTATGGGAGGCCCAACCGTTGAATTAGGTGTCAGTCCTTCAACACTCCTCTTTTGGCGCCAAGCTTGTAGGACATTAGGCCACAACTGCAGAAGCAGAGCAGGAATGCAGGGCTGCCAAGGTACAATTTCCTGTCCTGTAAAAGTTTCTTGGGTGCCACTGGTGTGGATTGAAACCGGCTTTTCAATCAGAGTGTGCTTTATGGCAAAAGAACTTGGGAAGCTGTTTGCAGATGTGGCTTCATCATTAAAAGGGATACCCCTCCTGTGAAAGATAGTGATTGAAGCACAATGGCTCTGTGCAGCCAGGAATCTGAGTAGATTTTCTTCATTCTCTAGTGGAATTGAGGTTGCATCACTAGATGAGGAAGAGCTGCTATCCCCAAAAACATCATCAAGCGAGATGTCAGGGCCATTGGCTCTCAGAAAGCTCATGGAGGAGCCAGAGAGGTCAAGGTCCATGATGTGTTGTGGGAATTCTGGATGTTGTGGAGGCAGCTGCACTTCTGCTTGAATATCTTCATTTTGGTTTTGATTCTGGACAACTTCCCAAGCAACATCTTCATTGCCAGCCTGAAATTCCTCAGCCTGCAGGCCATTTGCACCCTGAAGTATCTGGCCGTGATTCAGTCCCAAATTCTGTTGTATGTGCTGGGGATGATTAGCACCAAAGAAGCCCAGGTTTTCTGCAGCTACATTATGTTCATTCTGCCAATTGGGTTCTTGTGGATTGGGCCCAAGAACAACTGGGGGGTGTTCAGGGTGAGGTTCACCATCAAAAGGTACCGGGTCTTCATCAGCAGGGAAGTGATCTAGGAAGTGGCCATTAAGAATGTAGACAGGCACTGTCCAAGAACGTCCCAAGCCCCCAATCAATGTTCCCCTCGAGACAATCAAGCTCCTAGCTACTCTGTCAGGGCTGAGCACTAGGACTTGTGCAAGGATTCTGGACTTATTTTCGTCCCTGTACCATTCCAGCAGACGACCATACGGTGCAACAGCAGCTCTGATAAACACATCCTTCTAAAAGTCTAGAGGAAAAGCCAAGAACATGAGCCAGCAGACACGTGTGTAGGTGCACGATCTGGAGTTTAGCCCTTCGTCATGCTTAACAACCGTGATTACATGGTTTTGTCCTAGGTGAAAGGGGGAATCCCGGACAAGTTGGTCTCTCTGAGCTACTGTTCTCAATCTGATCAGACCCAGGCCTAGCGGAGAAAGATGAGAAGCAGTTACCCGAACCCGTTGCGTGTGCTCCAGGAAGTCGCAAGCAACATTGAGCGTCGGGCGAAGCTGAGCAGCATTCTGAGGCATCGGGTTGATGGTGATGATTGCATAATCTTCATGTTCTCTGGTTGGTTCTCCTCCCAAGGCCATGCGCCCTCTTGCTGGTCTGTTCCAGCCATGATCGACTGTGAGCCCAACAACGAGGAAGGGTTGAGGGTTCACAGGGAAGTTGGCCATAGCTTCTTGGTCAGGGTCGTCGTCGGAGAACACACCGGCCATTTCTTACCATGTAAACGAGGAACAGAACACAGAACCACTTGATGGCGTCATCAACGAGCCGCTGACCTGGTTCTCATGGCGTCGTCGTCAGGTTTTCGTGCCTGAAAGTCGGATTGTTCCTCCGTATAAGAGAGGGAGGGGTGAATTGGGCACTCTATTTATTTTAACCTAAAGCTCAAACTAATTTGCACAAACTAAAATTAGATCATACTATCTAGATGTGCAACTAGGTAAAAACTCTCATCCCAAAAGAGATTTGTAATCTATAGCCAATCCTATCAAGATACTACTCTATAAAAGTAAAGGCACACAAGTTGCAAATATAAAATGCAGAAACATAAATAAGAGATGAGAGGAAGCAAACTCTTGACACGTGATTTATCCCGTGATTCGTTAGGCACTAAGCCACTCCTACTTCACATTGTTGAAGCACTCACAAAGAGTATTGCTTTCCAATCACCAAATCACTTCCTGGGTACTCCTTGACTTGCCACAAAGGCTAGGCCACTAAGGCACACACCAAGTTCCCGGTCACCTCGATACCGCTTTCCACTAAGGAGCTTCTCCATAAAGGATGGGAGTCTCCACGTCCTCCGCACAAGGTCATCGATGCCGCTCCACACCAAGACGGAGGGTCGAAGACTTGCCGGTGAGTCACCAAAGCTCCAAGAGGCCGGCACACCGAGATACAAGATGTGATTCACTCTAGAACTAGCCATAAGGCAACTACACCTTGCACACTCACTCAATCTTGAGCTAGCCTAGCACTCTCACTCACAAAGATTATGCTGAACCTAAGAATTTGATCAATTTGCACTTGGATGGCTTGGAGAACTTTTTCAATGTGTGTGGTGCTTCTCCTGAACTCCAGCAGCCTCAAATGGCTCGGGGTGAGGCCTTATATAGGTTAGATTGCAGCACATAGCCATTACTAGCCGTTCTGCAAAAAGTTCTAAAGCGTCGATTAAACCGGTCACATGTTGTAAGGATCACCGGGGTGTCCGACCCTAGAGGGGGAGGGGGTGAATAGGGTCGCTAATCGCTTTTCTATCCTTGGGCTCAATCTAATTGCATAAGATAAACCTAACACGTCCTACACATGCTAGTTTTGACTAAGGTTTATCTATGCTACACTCTACTTACCCCAAAAGACTTGCAACCTATAGCCAATCCTAATCAAACTAACTAGGAAAGTAAAGGTAAGCAAGAAAGAGTAAATGCGGAAACGTATTGTGGTAAGTAAAGCGGTAAGGGAGAGGATATGCAAACTCCCGTGAAGACACCAAGACACACGATTTAACATGGTTCGGTTAGGACACCAAAGTCCCTCCCTACGTCCACGGCCACTTGCTCACAAAGAACAAGTGTGATGCCGAGTCTCTTCGCTTGATCACCGTCTTGCCACGCCTCCAAGGCTCCCGACAAGCAAAGGCTAAGTGACACCAAGTCACAAAGACGAGGTCACCGCCACCGTCTATCTCGAAGCGTCACCACGGCACCGTCTTCACTATCTTGGAGCTTTAACACCAAGTAGGGGCCTCCTTCCCCGCACAAAGTGTCGTTGCCACTCCACACCAAGTCGGAGGGTCACACGACGAGTATACAAGTTGCTTGCCGCAGCAAGGCTTTCTCTCAAGCTAGTTCTCTCAAGAACTAAGCCTAAACAAGCACTAAGCACTCTCACAAGTGTGCTTAAGCCTATATGATGTACAATGAAGCTCTATGGTGGTTGGAGATGATCTTTAGCTCTTGTATACTTCCTTGAACTCCAGCAACTTCAAATGACCCGGCCTTGGGGGTATATATAGGCAGCCCAAGCAAATGTAGCCGTTGGGGAAAAGCTGCCAGAAAACTGCGTAACGCCGGTTAAACCGACGTACCCCAAAAGCCATCATCGGTTTAACCGGTGTATGTAAACTGCTACTTGAAAAACTAGCCGTTAGCAATTAACCGGTGTATCGCCGGTTTAACCGATGCAATCAACCGGTGTATGTAAAATTAGCGTCGGTTTAACCGGTGATTGTAACTTCTTCACGTTCCTCCAAAAACCACCTCTCTGGACAACTGAACCGATGCAATTGACCGATGCATCGTCGGTTCAACCGGTGTATGTAATTTCCTCGGTCTTCATCTGCCAATGCACCGACGTATACATTTTCTTCAACGTCGGTTAATCCGGTGTTAAACCCTAGCCCGCAGACCTTCTCTGTGATTGCACCGGTGAGTTCATTTTGCCCTACGTCGGTTTAACCGATGATAGCAAAATGCCTCAATTCTTGTCCCTTGGACCGAAGAGCTTTCAGGGCGCTGCCCTGAGACCCGCGAGGGGTGGCCCTTCGGGCCTTGCTACGCCTCTCTTCTCTTTGTCATCACTTGAACCTAAAAGCCTGAGAATAGTCATCTTAACAATCACATTAGTCCAAGTGTTGTGTGTGTCATCAATCGCCAAAATATTATATTGAAATATGGCATGAGAGGCCATTTTCGCTACACATGTGTCAGTTTAACCGGTCACACTAAGCCTGCATGCTAGCCGTTGAACTCCAACTACCACTGTTTGCTCACGTCATTGCACCGACGCTTGCATCGATGCACCATCAGTTCAACCGGTCGTGAAGACTTTCTTCAGCTTCAACTTCCAAAACCTTATGTATAATTAAATGATACATGCACCGACGCCTGAAAACCAAAGCACTGGTTCAACCGGTCACCTAGGTTATTCCCTTGAATTGTTGTGCATTGCATCGATGCTTGAAAACCAAAGCGTCAGTTTAACCGGTCGTGGTTGCTTGATCATCTTTTGAACTGCTGGTCAGTTATAATTCAGGCCCGTCGGTTCAACCAGTTGGTTGATTCTTATTGAACTCATTCAATTCATCACTTCTTTGAGTTCTTTCTTCGTGTTTTGCTCTGCTGGGGCTTTGTACATCATCTTTGGGACCTAAAAAACATTCACTTTAGTCCCAATGATTATATTGTCACTCAATCACAAAAATCACAAAACTATAGTCTAATGGGGCTATGTTTCTTACAGTGCCCATACCTTGACGTAGCTACGTGTAGCATCAATGAACCTCGCCGTGCGGCTCCGGCAGCCAGCAGGGAGAATGGCCTGCTACAGCTCGGACATGGTCTTGCAGAAGCAGAGTGAGGAATATTGAGTACTCTATCCTGCTTGTCATGAGTGAATTGTCAACCGTGCGGTGTGATCGTGCGCTTGGTCTTTGGATTGCAGGTACACGGGTGTCGAGTGTCGACGAAGAGTTGCCGTGGAGGAGCTCGGGCCGGGCGGCAGCTGTGGCGTCCACTCCTGGATCGAGGGCGCAAGCGGCGATGGAAGGCGGATTTCTTGGTTTGCGCCACAAAACCAAGGAGGCAGACGGCGGTTGAAAACGCCAAGTCGTGGAGGCACGGGCGTCGGTCTCGGGACTGACGGAGGCGACGGGCGTCGACGGCGTCTAGGGCCTCGCTGCGGGCGAGGAGGTGACAGGCGTCGGGCGGCGTCTAGGGCCGTCAGAAGGCTGAGGCAGGAATGGCGTCTAGGGCCATGGCGTGGAGGCGGGAATCTTCCCGCGCGTGGAGTTTTGGCGGTTTTCTCAAAACCGGCCACCTACCCGGGTTTCGCGGACCCCCCAAAACCGCGAACTGGATCTTCATCCACACGGTGGCATTGCAGAAAAGACTTCGACTCGAAGAAAGAACCTCGGCTGTCGGATGAGTCCTTGTATCTTTTTCCGGTTTTGCCCCTACGGGCTTTCTAGTGTCTAATTGAGTCTAGGGGTATTTTAGTCTTTAGTCTAGAGAGTTAGTGGGGTTAAAAGGGAGAGGAGGGCAGCCAACTCACCCGCCCTGGGAGCCTGGAACATAGACGCACGCCTTCCTCCTCCCTGGCGCCACCTCCCTGTCTCCTCACTGTTCTTCCTCCCTCTCCTCTCTAGGGTAGGTTTTCGGCCATGGATTGTTGAGTTTTGTACTGAGATTGATCGGGAAAGGAGGCCCAATCCTCCTTGTGCCCTCCGGGGTTTTGAATTCATTTCAATCTCATATGATTTGTGCTTTGTTTTGGATGAATTCGATTTTCCTTCGTCGATTCTTGAGCACGAGTTGATGGCTTGTTTCTAGATGATTTCGTGACTCTTTGAAGTGTTTCAAAACTCTATATCTTAGAGCTAAAACCCCCGGAATCACGAGTCACCACGAATCGAAGTTCATGCATTTTTGAGAAAACCCAAACCTTGCTTAGGATTTCGTCGATTTCTCCCAAACCATGGAGTAATTCGTCGATTCCTTCCGTGGACGTGTTCACAAGTCCCTTGTGATCATGCCTGCAAAATTTGGTGAGATTTGGACTTGATTTGGACACTCGATCATCGAGTTCTTGGAAGAACGCGGGCTGAAAAGCGTTTCTGGACTCTGCTTCATCTAGCACCGGATGAACCGACGCTTTGAAATTGTATGCGTCGGATCAACCGGTGTATAGGTCTTTCTCTGAGTTAGGGTTTTCTGGTGTTCTTCAGTTACACCGGTGCTTTAGCTACCATGAGCATCGGTTTAACCGGTGCATGGTCAACAGCTGCCCCACATGCAAGAGTTCACTCATTTAACCGGTGAATTGAGTTTTCACAACACCGGTTTAACCGGTGCTCTGCTGAATTCGATGCTTTTTCTCTCTGGACAACTGCACCGGCGTGGCATTTGGATTTTGTCGGATCATCCGGTGCGTATCGATAGTTGAACCAACGTTGTTCAAACCGGGGCATCGGTGTAACCGGTGACTGTTTTTCTTCGCTGCAGGCTCTATGTCATCGGTTAGACCGACGTACTCATCTGCTGTGCGTCAGATCAACTGGTGATATATACCTTGCTGTCTCTTGCACAGTTTCTTCGCTGCTTGCTTCTGCATCAGTTCACCTTGTTCCTAAGGCTTTTCGTGTTGGTGTAGCTCCCTCATAGCTACTCCACACTGTGCAGAGGATTCTAGGGTTGGGTGTGCACTTTGGGATTAAGCCGGAGCTTGAGTTTGCAAGAATTTTAAATCGGCTCCCATTCACCCCGCCTCTGGTTGCCCTTTCGGTCCCTCAATTGGTATCAGAGCTTGGTTGAGGTTTTCAGTACCCTAACCGGTTCGAAAACCACTTGGCGACCATGGCGAGTCTTGGTAAGATCCCAGTATTTTCTGGCGAGGACTATGTTTATTGGAAGGTTCGCATGCGTGCCTTCTTGCAAAGCATGGGAGCCGAGGTTTGGGAGATCACCAAGAACCAGGCTTACGAGGTGCTTGCCGTTCGGACCACACCTCTTCAGGTGTCCAAGCACGAGGCCAACGCCAAAGCTGTCAATGTCTTATTTGTTGGCGTTTCTCGTGCGGAGTTCTCACGCGTCTAGGGTTTTCAGGAAGCCCACAAGGTTTGGATGTGTCTTGAGAACTACCACGAGGGCACACCTCAGGTCAAAGCCAGACTGTTCGAGACTCACCGGCATGAATATGAGAATTTCACACAAGGGCCGGGTGAGATCATTGGCGACATGTTCAGTCGGTTTCAATCGATTGTAAACAAAGTCAATGCGAACAGATCTGCTGATGCCCTTGAGTACACAGAGCATGAGAAGGCCCTCAAGTTGCTCTACACACTTGACCGCTCTGTGTGGGATCTCAAGGTGAACACGATCATCGAGTCTGCAGGCTATGAGACTCTGACCGTGAATGAGCTTTTCAGCAAGCTCAAGGCCACAGAGGTGGATAATCAGACACGAGCCAATCTCAATGGTGCCCCTCCTTCCAAGAGCATCGCTCTTGTGACTGGCCCAGGTGGATCGAGCTCTAACGCTAACTCTGCTCTTGGCTTTTCTCTTGTCTCTCTGCCCTCTGTTACAGATGAGCAGCTAGAGACGCTGGGCGACGATGACTTGTGCCTTCTCATCAGCAAGTTCCAGCGTGTCTACCACAACCGGCAGAGGCGGAAGAACCCCGGGTGCTACCACTGCGGCGATCCGAACCACTTCATCGCTGATTGCCCCAAGAAGTCCGGCGGTGGCCAGAACAACAACCCCGACTACTACCGCCACCACGACCGCGACGAGGGAGGCTCCAACAAGGAGCGTCGGCGCCACAAGCACCGCAGTCGTGACCGGGGAGGACGCTTCGACAAGGAGTCACTCAAGAAGCGCTTCCAGTACAAGACGTAGAAGCGGGAGAAGGCCTTCCTGGTGCAGCTCAGCGACCTCGACAAGAGCTCCGACACCGACCGCTCTTCTTCACCGACCTCTGACGACGACGACAAGAAGAAGAAGAAGCGGGACAAGGATGCCACCGGCTTCATCGGCCTTTGCTTGGCAGCCGGTCGGCGCAAGGGCTTCTGCACCATGGCGGGTGAAGCAAATGGTGCTCGTGCGTCTTCGGGTGAACATGCTACACCGACGCACGTCGACTCTTCTCCTGGATCCGAGAGTGATTCAGAGGTAAACTCCACCATCGACCTCCTTGATACTGAGGTTAGGGAGTTGTACGCCGCTCTCGACAACCAGAAGAGGCTGCTTAAGGAAGCAGCTAGAGAGCGTAAAAAGCTTAGGGCTGAGCTGGCTTGTTCTAGGGAGAAATCTAGTGAGGATGAGTGCGCTGGCTGCATATCTCACATGAATGATCTTGTTGCTCTTCGTGCCAGGCATGATGAGAACGTCGCGAACTTGGATGTTGCCAAGACCTCGCTTTTTGATGTGTCTCACGAGCTAGCCAAGGTCAAGCATGAGCTTGAACTGGTTAAGGACGCTCCCATTGTTAGTGATGTGCTTGAATGCGATGAGTGTCCTATCTTTAAGTCTGATCTAGCTTCTTTGCAGTCTAAGTTTGTCACTATTGTTTGTGAACTAGAGGAGCTTAGATCTAGGCCTGTTCTACTTGGTGCCTGTAAGCTTTGTCCCACACTTAGGTCGGAGCTAGATGAGAAGAACATCTTGATTAAGTCTTTGGGGAAGACTAAGTTCGGGGAGTCTAGACTACCTATTGATTGTCATGTTTGCCCTGGTTTGATCTCTGATTTGGATAATCTTGCGGTAGAGAAAGCCAACTTGGAGAATGAGAATACCTATCTTAGGGCGATTCTTAGTTGGGTTTCTGCTAGTGAGCCGCAGTTAGGCATGATGATCAAGCAGTTCAAGCGTGGTGATGGGTTTGGGGTCAGTTACACATACACGAAGTCAGACTTTGACAAGTTGTATGGTAAGATCGGCAAGGCTGCTGGAGCTCTAAGTACTCTGAACACTGCTAGCACGAGCACACAGCCTTCACTCATTGACCCCGTGGATGGTGTGCTTAAGGAACCATTAAAAGCACCTCCACAGAAACAGGTTTGGGTTCCAAAGCCCAATGAGCTGAGGAATCCCCTTGATATGCTCTCTGCTGCCACAGCCCAGGTTACCCAGAAGAAGGGGCCTGCTCCTCCTCGTCTGCAGGCTAGGCCTCCACCTCCCAAGAGAGAGGTGAGGTACCACTGCGAGTACTGTGACAGAGAGGGTCACCTGGAGGAGTTTTGCTTCAGGAGGAAGCGGGCTGTGAAGCGTGAGTAGGAGAGACGCAACTCGGACATGTACTCTGCTCGGGTGCATGGACTTCCTCGGCGTGGTGATAGGCAAGATGCTAGGGCGCGCCGTGTAGGTGGAGATCAGAGAGACGGTGGTGCTTACTGTGCTCCAGCGGGTGGTCACTTTGCCGGTCGTGCTCCTGGTTGTCCTCAATACGGCTATGGACCACGGGACCAAGGCTTTGGAGGAGGTTACGATGCACCACACTTTCCTCGCGGTGGTGGTCATCAGCCTCGTGGTAGACGGGACAGGGGACACGTTTTTGATCTTGCTAACCCTTCTGTAGAGCAAATGGCTTGACACTGGTTTGCTTCTCACTTTGCTAACCCCAGTGTTGAGACATTTGCTCACCCTTTGTCTCACTACTGATGTGCAGGTTGGAGGCTTGGAGAATAGGTGGATCATGGACTCTGGTTGTTCGCGCCATATGACTGGGAATGACAAATGTTTCTCCAGCCTCACCCTAATGTGCCACAAAGAATACATCATATTTTGGGATAATAGTAAGGGCAAGGTACGTGGTGTTGGCGCTGTTCGAGTTTCTGATCGCTTTACCCTGAGAGAGGTTGCTCTGGTTTCAAATCTTGGCTTTAATTTGCTCTCTGTTTCGAAACTTCTTGATGAGGGGTTTGAGGTTCGCTTCTAGGAGGGTTGTTCGCGTGTTTTGGATTCCAGAGGAGATTTGGTTTGCCGGATTACACCTCGCGATCGGGTTTTCTTGGTTGACTTTTCTGGAACTCCTCTTGGCCCTTCTCGTTGCTTGTTGGCTGGTCCTTCTTCTGATTTGTGGAAGTGGCATAGGAGACTTGGACATTTGAGCTTCGATTTGTTGTCGAGACTTAGCTCACTTGGCATAATCCGAGGATTGCCCAAATTGAAGTTTGAAAAGGACCTTGTTTGCCATCCGTGTCGCCACGGGAAGATGATTGCCGTTTCTCATCCGCCTGTTAATTAGGTGATGACCGCTCACCCTGAAGAATTGCTACACATGGACACAGTAGGTCCTTCTCGGGTGATGTCAGTTGGTGGGAAGTGGTACGTTCTTGTGATCGTGGATGATTTTTCTCGCTATTTTTTGGTCTTTTTCATGAGAACCAAGGATGAGGCTTTCGAGTTTGTTGGAGACTTGATCTAGAGGTTGAAAAACGATCTACCCCAGGCCATGCGAGCGATTTGCAGTGATAATGGCACATAATTCAAAAATGCTCGTTTTGGCACCTTTTGCAGTGATCAAGGGCTCGAACACCAGTATTCTTCCCCCTACACTCCACAGCAGAATGGAGTTGTAGAACGGAAGAATCGGATGCTGGTTGAGATGGCGAGGACGATGCTCGATGAGCATATGACTCCTCGAAAGTACTGGGCTGAGGAGGTCAATACCGCTTGTTATCTGTCCAACCACATTTTCTTGCGTGCTTTCATGCAGAAGACTTCTTATGAGTTGCGATTTAGATGCCAGCCCCGTGTTGACCATCTCAGAGTTTTCGGTTGCCGGTGTTTTGTGCTGAAAGAAGGAAATCTTGATAAGTTTGAGTCTCGCTCGTCTGACGGCATTTTTCTCAGTTATTCATCTCATTCCAGAGCATACCGTGTGTTGCTTATTGATTCTAACATCGTCAGAGAGACTTGTGAAGTCACTTTCGACGAGACTGCACCGTGCAATGCTTATGTCTTTGAAGTTGCAGGAGAAGATGAGCTCGGCACCTCCATCTTTGAAGATGACGAGGAAGAAGCTGCGGAGGGCGACGCTGAGGCTACCACACGTGATGTGGACCCAGCCGTCTCTGCCACGAGTTCAGACGATGACGACGGCCCCGACCTGACTACGTCTACTTCCCGGGGACCGATCGAGCAGGTGACTCAGGCTTCACCAGTTGCACCTGAGGAGACACCAGATTTGGTTGAGGAGGAGGCGACTTCGACACGGGAAGCACCATGACACATTCAGCGTCGTCATCCACCTCAACAGATGCTAGGTGATCTCAACGAGCGAGTCACCAGGTCCAAGGTAACAAGTATCACTGGCTTTGCTCATTCAGCATTTGTTGCCTCTTTTGAGCCCAAGGATATTGGACACGCTCTTTCTGATTCTAATTGGGTCAATGCCATGCATGAGGAACTTGAAAATTTTGAAAGAAACCAAGTTTGGGTTTTAGTCGAGCCTCCACCTGCTTGTAATCCCATCGGAACGAAGTGGGTTTTCAAAAAACAAGCAGGGTGAGGATGGGTTGGTTGTTCAGAACAAGGCTCGGCTTGTTGCCCAGGGGTTTTGCCAAAAAGAAGGGATTGATTTTGAGGAAACTTTTGCCCCAGTTGCTCGTTTGGAAGCCATTCGGATCTTTCTTGCATTTGCTGCTTCCAAGGGTTTTAAAGTTTTCCAAATGGACGTCAAATCTGCCTTCTTAAATGGTTTTATTGAAGAAGAGGTTTATGTGAAGCAATCCCCTGGCTTTGAAAATCCCAAGTTTCCAAACCGTGTTTACAAACTTCAGAAAGCTCTTTATGGTTTGAAACAGGCGCCTAGAGCTTGGTACGATAGGCTTAAAACCTTCTTGCTTGCTCAAGGTTTTAAAATGAGATGTGTTGACAAAACTTTGTTCCTCATGCGCTCTGGCTCTGACTTTCTGTTGGTTCAGATTTACGTGGATGATATCATCTTTGGTGGCTCTTCTCACGCTCTTGTCTCCAAGTTTTCTAAGCAGATGTCCAGGGAGTTCGAGATGAGCATGATGGGTGAGCTGCAGTTCTTCCTCGGGCTGCAGATCAAGCAAACTCCTCAGGGCACGTTCGTCCATCAAGCGAAGTACACCAAGGACTTGCTGCGGAAGTTCGACATGAGTGACTTGTCTCCTCAGCCGACTCCGATCAGCACTTATACGGCGCTTGATGAGGACTTGGACGGCGAGGCGGAGGACCAGATGGAGTACAGGAGCATGATCGGCTCCCTCCTGTACCTGACGGCGACGCGGCCGGACATTCAATTCGGCGTCGGCCTTTGTGCGCGGTACCAGGCTTCGCCGCACACCTCCCACAGGCAGGTGGTGAAACGCATCTTCAGGTATCTGAAATTCACCCCTGAGTTTGGTCTCTCGTACTCTGTGGATTCTTCTCTGGTTTTGGTTTGTTTTTCTGATGCCGATTTCGGTGGGTGTCGGTTGGATCGCAAGTCAACATCCGGCACTTGTCAATTTCTTGGTACATCTTTGGTGTCTTGGTCCTCTCCAGGCAGGCTAGAGTAGCGCTTTCTTCCACAGAAGCTGAGTATGTTGCCGCTGCTAGCTGTTGCTCCCAGATACTTTGAATGAAACAAACCTTGTAGGATTATGGACTGAGTTTTGATAGGGTTCCCATCTTTTTAGACAACATGTCCGCTATTAGCATTGCAAAGAACCCTGTCCTACACTCCAGAACCAAACACATCGATATCCAGTTCCACTTCCTGCGAGACAATCATGAGAGAGGTCACATAGACTTGATCCATGTCCCTTCAGAGAGGCAAACCGCAGATATCCTAACCAAACCTCTTGAGCAGGACACCTTTGCTCGCTTGCGAGGGGAGCTTGGGTTTGTTACCCTTTTTGATCGCTGACTTTTCTTTGGGTAGCTTTGTAGGGTTTATTTGTTTTTCTCTTCGATTTCTAGGTTTGGTAGTTGCATTGTGCATATGCATTGTACATTTTTGCATTTTACATTGTCTCGCTTGCACTAGCATTCTTGTATACTTTGCTATGATCTCCTAGTGCTTACTAGTGTGTGTTTATAAACGTGATCATGAATAGCTTGCTCCACTGTGTATATGACATCATCTGAGTTAAGCTATTTTGATTTGAAAATTTAAAAACATGGTCACCCTGTCTTGGCTACTAGCATGTTAGGGCGTGATTGATATGCTTTGCTATCTCATTCATGCAAGTGTAGCCTTTCGTTCAGCAATTCTTACTTGACATGATCTAAAATTGATGAAATTGCTTGGATTGTGCTTGAAATGGAATGGAAAGATCCAGGTGGGATTGCTTGTCGCACTGATCGAGCTTTCGGGACGGCTCACCTTGCACTTGTGAGAACCCGGGCAAGGCTGTGTATGACTGAAACGAGTGCCTTAAGCTTCTGACTGCCTTTGGCATAGGCTTGGTCTCGTTGCTAAGTAAAGCATGACAAGCTTTCAACCCCTGGCATTAACGATTGCTTGATTTAATTTGATGGCAAAATGAATGTTTCCAACCTGCTTTGGCTGTTTTGGCTCACCTGTATGAGTTTGATTAGCACTGTTTTCAATTCCCTACTTGCTCGTGCTAGATCAAGCGTGATGCTTTTATTTCTCCTAAACTGGAACTTGCCTAGCTCTAGACTGATTTGATATACCCAGTTGAGCTAGATGCAGGTTTTGTTTATGGATGCACACGTGCTTGTGACTAGTTGTTGCTCATATCATTGTATCCCTGAATGCTTTCACTTACACCTCCTGCATTGCATTCATTGCATAGCATAGGTTCAGGGGGAATCTCAGTTTCAGGGGGGAGCGTTAGGTCTAAGCCTTGATGTGTGCATGTGCCAACAAGGGGTTGAAGTTTAGTGATCGAACAAGGGGGAAAATTGTTTGATTTTTGAGTGAACCAAAAACTTGTTGTGCACAGGGCTTTGAGAGTGCATACATGTGGTGAGAGTTGCACTGGAAAGGGGGAAATGCATTCAGTGGGAGTTTTCTGCTTTCCCTCCGCTTCTGTCATGACTGTGTCGAGCCCTGCCTCTGTCTTTGAGGAGTCATGCTTGTGTTTGATCGATTGCGTCGAGCCGTTGCCCTTGTCTGAGGGAATCGATCTTTGCTTGGTCAAGTGACTTATTCTTGCTTCTTTTGAGCTTTTGTCACTTGTTCAAATTTTTCTCTTGCTTCTTTGTTCTTCACTGTTTTTGTTTCAATCTTGGTTCGTTTGTGGTGTGTTGACAATGCACTCATCAAGGGGGAGATTGCAGGTACACGGGCGTCGAGTGTCGACGGAGAGTTGCCGTGGAAGAGCTCGGGCCGGGCGGCAGCTGTGGCATCCACTCCTGGATCGAGGGCGTAAGCGGCGACGGAAGGCAGGTTTCTTGGTTTGCGCCACAAAACCAAGGAGGCGGACGGCGGTTGAAGACGCCAAGTCATGGAGGCACGGGCGTCGGTCTCGGGACTGACTGAGGCGACGGGCGTCGACAGCGTCTAGGGCCTCGCTGCGGGAGAGGAGGTGACGGGCGGCGTCTAGGGCCGTCAGAAGGCTGAGGCAGGAACGGAGTCTAGGGCCATGGCGTGGAGGCGGGAATCTTCCCGCGCGTGGAGTTTTGGCGGTTTTCTCAAAACCGGCCACCTTCCCGGGTTTCGCGGACCCCCCAAAACCGCGAACCGGATCTTCATCCACATGGCGGCATTGCGGAAAAGACATCGACTCGAAGAAAGAACCTCGGCCGTCGGATGAGTCCTTGTATCTTTTTCCGGTTTTGCCCCAATGGGCTTTCTAGTGTCTAATTGAGTCTAGGGGTATTTTAGTCTTTAGTCTAGAGAGTTATTGGGGTTAAAAGGGAGAGGAGGGCAGCCAACTCACCCACCCTGGGAGCCTGGAACCTAGACGCACGCCTTCCTCCTCCCTGGCGCCACCTCCCTGTCTCCTCCCTATTCTTCCTCCCTCTCCTCTCTAGGGTAGGTTTTCGGCCATGGATTGTTGAGTTTTGTACCGAGATTGATCGGGAAAGGAGGCCCAATCCTCCTTGTGCCCTCCGGGGTTTTGAATTCATTTCAATCTCGTATGATTTGTGCTTTGTTTTGGATGAATTCGATTTTCCTTCGTCGATTCTTGAGCACGAGTTGATGGCTTGTTTCTAGATGATTTCGTGACTCTTTGAAGTGGTTCAAAACTCTCTAGCTTAGAGCTAAAACCCCCGGAAACACGAGTCACCACGAATCGAAGTTCATGCATTCTTGAGAAAACCCCAATCTTGCTTAGGATTTCGTCGATTTCTCCCAAACCATGGAGTAATTCGTCGATTCCTTCCGTGGACGTGTTCACAAGTCCCTTGTGATCATGCCTGCAAAATTTGGTGAGATTTGGACTTGATTTGGACACTCGATCATCGAGTTCTTGGAAGAACGCGGGCTGAAAAGCGTTTCTGGACTCTGCTTCATCTAGCACCAGATGAACCGACGCTTTGAAATTGTATACGTCGGATCAACCGGTGTATAGGTCTTTCTCTGAGTTAGGGTTTTCTGGTGTTCTTCAGTTACACCGGTGCTTTAGCTACCACAAGCATCAGTTTAACCGGTGCATGGTCACCAGCTGCCCCACGTGCAAGAGTTCACTCATTTAACCGGTGAATTGAGTTTTCACAACACCGGTTTAACCGGTGCTCTATTGAATTCGATGCTTTTTCTCTCTGGACAACTGCACCGGCGTGGCATTTGGATTTTGTCGGATCGTCCGGTGCGTATCGCCGGTTGAACCGACGTTGTTCAAACCGGGGCATCGGTTTAACCGGTGACTGTTTTTCTTCGCTGCAGGCTCTGTGTCATCGGTTAGACCGACGTACTCATCTGCTGTGCGTCGGATCAACCGGTGATATATACCTTGCTGTCTCTTGCACAGTTTCTTCGTTGCTTGCTTCTGCATCAGTTCACCTTGTTCCTAAGGCTTTTCGTGTTGGTGTAGCTCCCTCATAGCTACTCCACACTGTGCAGAGGATTCTAGGATTGGGTGTGCACTTTGGGATTAAGCCGGAGCTTAAGTTTGCAAGAATTTTAAATCGGCTCCCATTCACCCCCCCTCTGGTCGCTGTTTCGGTCCCTCACAGAGGTCTTGCAGCGCGATGAGCAGGGGTCGGCAGGGAGGTCATGTACTCACTGACGCTTTGGCCGAGTGGTTAAAGTGTGTGCCTGCTAAGTACATGCGGTTTCCCTTGGAGAGTTCGAATCTATCGGGCATCGTCTCTGTTTTTTTTTTCTCTCGCGAGAATGTTCGAATCTCTCAGGCATCGTCCTCCTATGTTCACAGAACAGAAGCAGAGATAGAGAGAAAGATCGAGCAAGGACTGACCAGATTAAATCGATTTATCCTTTTATTATCCTCCTTTGTCCATAGAAGATAAGGGGAGGGAAGAGATCGAGGAATGTCTTGCTATGGTCATGGTGTGACACGAGGGATAGGAGTCGTTGTCTCATGAGGATCATCTCATCCCCGTGGGATTGATACCTAGGGTTACGTGAGAGTGAGTAAGGCCCATACGATCATGTGAGGAGAAGATTAAGGGCTGTGTTTTTTCTTTCAGTTCCTAGGATTTTATTTATTTTCTAGCGCATCTTATTGTCAGGATTAATGGTGAAGCTTTAAAATAGTATTCTATTATTAACGGCAGAGATTAGTAATTTAGATATAGATTTAGGATGTTACTTTAGATTATTTTTTAATGACAGAGGTGGATTTTTTTGTTTCGAAAATATAATAGATCTAATGTGGTTATCTTACTATTACTAATTGGAGGTTTCTTTTGAAGCCTTTACGTGAAGCGACCTAGGATCTTAGGTGGACACTAAAAAAAATAGAGAAATTCTAGAGCATCTACGTGAAGCCACATATGATCTTAGATGAACAATCTAAAAAAATAGAGAAATCTATTATCTTATTATTTTGCCAACAAAAGGAGCATCCACGTTCGCTCTCAAGGCCTAGAAATTCCCACGTTAATCGAAAAACAAAGAAAAAAAATTACCCACCACTGCCATTACGATAAAAATTGGTCTAAAATACCCCTATGTCTAATTAAAAGATATCCACCATTACCATTATTGAATAATTAAAATAAAAATACCCACCTTAGCTAGGAGATTTTGTATTGATTGCGTGAGTCACCTAGCTAGGAGACAACATTGTATCATCACGTGTCCATATATATAGAAGATATATTTACTTATTTTAAATATATAGGTGACATCAGTGCGGCCGCGTCTCGCCGGCGCAGTTATGTCCCAGTCACGCGGAACCAAGCAGGGCATCCACGGTCGCCGCGGCGATAGCCGTCCGAACCACCACTGTTTGATCGGCCGTGATTCCTCAAAGCTGTTTCAACCACGCAGCCTCTCAGGTGCTTGATTCTAGCGTCTTGAAGTCATAGATTGATTTCTCTTCGGCGCCTTATTATTTGGCCAACAAAAGGAGTCCTCATGTTCGCTCTCATGGTTTAGAAATTCCCACGTTAATCGAAGAAAAAAAATAAAAATAATAAAAATTACCTACCACTGCCATTATGATAAAAACTGATCTAAAATACCCCTATGTCTAATTAAAAGATATCCACCATTACCATTATTGAATAATTAAAATAAAAATACCAACCGTAGCTAGGAGATTTTGTATTGATTGCGTGAGTCACCTAGCTAGGAGACAACATTGTATCATCACATGTCCATATATACAGGAGATATATTTACTTATTTTAAATATATAGATGACATCAGCGCGGCCGCGTCTCGCTAGCGCAGTTCTGTCCCCAGTCACGCGGAACCAAGCAGGGCATCCATGGCCACCGCGGCGACAGCCGTCCGAACCACCGCTGTTTGATCGGCCGTGATTCCTCGAATCTGTTTCAACCACGCAGCCTCTCATGTGCTTGATTCTAGCGTCTTGAAGTCATAGATTGATTTTTCTTCGGCGCCGGCGTCTTGCAATCATTGGTTGATTAATCTCTCTAGGGTCTTCCAGTCTTCACAACGATTCATCGGCTTCTTGGTATTGCAGATTAATTAATCTAGAGACATGTATCTAGACAAGGAGGTGCTGGCGCAGTCCCTGGACGTGCAGCAAGACACGTACCTCTATGGCACCATCGGCAACGACATCAAGCCCCCCCCCCCCCCCCCCCCTCCAGGGCAACTCCGCCAGCGTCGCCACCATATACGTAAGCTAGCTTCTCTCACCTAACCTTGATTTCTAGGCTTCCAGCCATAGCATGCTACATCTTTGCACGTCGAACTCCCTGCATGATGGTCTCCTGAAAACTATACTAGCATGTCGAAATCCGTGCACCATGCTCTTCTGAAAACTATACTAGCATGTTAGTTGACAAGCTAAGGGCAGATTATCAAACTAGAAAAAGATATTTAATTATTAAAGTAGAATGCTTTTCAACTAATACATATTAGGACTAATATGGAGCATTAAAGTGAAAGTGATCAGAAATTGGGATTCAATCAATAACTCAACTGATAAGCTTATAAGCTTGGATATGATTTTAATGGACGAACGGGTAATTTTTTTTAACATTTTCAACAGTATTTTTATATATTATCCTGGTTTTACTAAATTAATCTATGCTTGAACAGAATGATACAATTCATGCTACTATCTGGAAGGGTCTTATAAATACTTACAGACCACAAATAAATGAGTATTCTATATTTGCTTTTAGTAACTTCAAAGTAGAAAGATCCATTAGCTACCGTCCAGCAAAATAATCAACTCACTGAAGGCATCATTATCAAACGAGGTGGCCAAGCCAACCCAATCTGTCCACTATGCCATACGACACCTGAAACTGCGATCTACTTGATGTTAAACTGCTTCTGTGCCAGATCAGTTTGAGTGTATATGGCAAGACTCTTTCATAGCCCAAACATATCGCACCAATTAACTCAACTCTTGCAGCATAATGGTGCAATTTAAGTAAAACATTGGAGGAGCAGCATGTTGGAGATCCTGAAGGACAGGCAACAACAGAAAGAGTTAAAATTATTACATATACTGCCTGCAATTTATGGAAAGAAACATGTCACAGAGTCTTCGATAACAGGGCGCTTAATCCAAATCAGCTCTCATTAGCAATCAAGCAGTTCATCGATCAACTGCAGTTGGCAATTAATGATCCAGCATAATCCCTATGGACTTCCTTTTTTCGATGACATTGTAAACTAAAAGTCGTATCTTTCAACTTTTCTTTTTTGTCTCTCCCTCCATTCGGTGGGGTGAGAGTCTGTAAATAACTGCTTTCTACTTAATGAAATAGCAGAACACCTGCCATTATTATTGCTCAAAAAAATTAGGTACTGTCCATTGTGCAATTAGAAAAAAATAATTTTCACATATAATACAAAGGTGAAATTAAAGAAGTGAATGAGCCATCAGATAAATTCAAGTAGCATTACTTTGAGTTTGCTACAAAAGATACATTGCTAGAACGGGAAAATAAAGATCATCAATGTTCAGATTACTCTTTAGTTGTATTGTTATCTATTTTTGTTCCCATTCAGTGCAATACAGATGGCAGCTTGTTCAATTATAAGAGTGAGACCTGCTAACTTGATCGAACACGCATGGGTCGTCTGTGTTGTCCTGCTGTTTCCGCCTGACCACTGTAGCAAATCACGATGTCGCTACAGGGATGAAAGAAATAAAATGAAATAAAAGTGCATTCTGTAGCCATTTTCTTCTCCGTGAGACAGACTGTAGAAATGTTTACGTGTTTATACTTTATAGATTATATCTGATTTGCTTAAAGCATTTGCACTAACAAGACGAATCTTCTTCCTTTTCCTTAGACCTAAGTGAAGTAGAGAGGCCTTGGTGGAAGATGGCATATTGTTGCGCTGATGATCATCCTTTCCCTTCACAAATATCCGCACTTATCGTTTTAGTGGGGTGCAGTACACTGGGACATATTCTAGGAGGTAGTGCTATGCATGCACTGAGCACTGAACTCTGAATCCGGCCGGGTGGCAATGGAAGGAAAAATCTCACTAGTTCTTTCATATGCAACGGAATCAGTGATTTTACTACACCAATCTATCTCTGCCTTTCAAAGTGTAAGAACCTGAAGCAAACTTCAGTTTTGTTCCCTCAAAAATTCTAAAAACAGACTCCGATATTTGGAGTACTCGCACGGAACCTGAACCTCTGCAAACGACGTTCCATGTGTTTGGGTTCACTGCTGTGCCGTACCATAGCCTTTCACGTGTTTAGTAGCAGATCAAAGCTTTGGTAATTACGAGTTGTAATTCCAATGTACTCTCCTTACTATTGTGCCGAGCTCAGTTCTGAAAATTTTTGAACAACAGACCGGCCATTTCTTACCATGTAAACGAGGAACAGAAGACAGAACCACTTGATGGCCTCATCAACGAGCCGCTGTCCCTACGTGTAGCATCAATGAACCTCGCCGTGCGGCTCCGCCATGCCGGCAGGAAGAATGACCTGCTACAGCTCGTACCTGGTCATGCAGAAGCAGAGGTCCTGCAGCGCGATGAGCCTAGGATTTTATTTATTTTCTAGCGCATCTTATTGTCAGGATTAATGGTGAAGCTTTAAAATAGTATTCAATTATTAACGGCAGATATTGGTAATTTAGATATAGATTTAGGATGTTACTTTAGACTATTTTTGTAATGGCAGAGGTGGATATTTTTGGTTTAGAAAATAGAGTAGATCTAATGGTTATCTTATCTTACTATTACTGATTGGAAATACCTTTCGAGACCTCCACGTGAAGCCACCTAGGATGGTGGACACTCTAGAAAAAAAAAGAGAAATTCTCTAAAGAAGCGAAACAATTCGTTATGATGTAATCATCATTGATACTAATAGGTCTACTCTTTCTAATAAATTACCCACCTATACCATTATAAAGAATTAGATTATTAAAATAACCTTCTATATCTATATCTCAATTACCACATATGCCATTATGAAAAAATTAGTCTAACAATCTCCTACGATCACATCCCTAGGCTAATTTAAATCTTTACCTTAAGTATCCAAACTGACTTTTATTCCTTCACGTATAGGAGGAGATGATCAATCTAATCACGAATAAGTTGTGGTCCGAAATGGATCTCCACATGGTGGTGCCCATCCGTCTGATCAGGAAGGAGGCTGGCCTAATGGTTAGAGATGGATCTCAATGGTGGCATGGCACTGCGTATGGCCGTGCTCACCGCACCGTCGTAAGGTTTGCAGCCATCTAGCCGGTTCATCTCATATGAGTTACCACGTTAATCTAAGATTTATATTTCGTATATTTCTAATGGAAGCTGTTTAAGAGTCTAAATGTTTGATGACTTATTACAATTTTGATTATTAGCTATAGATCTTAATTCTTTTTATATTTATAATACTTATGCCTCACAATTCCTAGCCTGTTTGGAAGCATGGGTTGATGGACTAGTTATTGCTGATGATGATCGGAGGCCATCGTATTATTGTAATTGATGGTTGGATTTTTCTGATTTCTGTGACAATTTTTATGATTTATGTTTTTAGCTAATCTTGCGAGAATTAACGTGGAAGGTTCAAATCTCCCCTTGCCTCGCCGTTCAAATTTGACTGAAACGGGTTTCAACGCTGTCCAAGCATGCTTTATTCATAAACGGCTTTCAGGAGACCAATATATGCAGCTGATGGTGGCATGATCCGGAAAGTGAAACTCACCTCAGCCGGCATGGGTTCGCCCTGCAGGAAGTGCTGGAACAGGACCAGCGCCTGCTCCGGACGGTGCCGGGGAACCTAGTGCCCGGCGCCGCGGACGGTGACGAAGGTGAGACCTTCATACTCCATGCTCCATCCACCAACCTATACACCATCACAGGATGCACGGCCATGGAGGAAATAAACAGTATCGTAAGCAACTATGGATTCAGAGATACTACTATGAAGCTTGGTATCTTCTACTGTTCTGAACACTGACCTCGGTTGGGACCATGTACCAGGGGTACCAGCTGGTCTTAACAGGAAGGCCCAGGGCAGCAAGTGAGCGCCTGGTCGAGCTCAGCGGCACTGTAGTGTCTATGTCACCACTGCAAACGCAAAAGCATGTATTTTCTTGCAGCAAATCGACAAGAAACATACTGAAAAAAGCCACACTAGGTGCATATACAGCCACTTATTACCTGTAGACCCAGACCTTGAGGCCAGCTCCAATGAGCTCCTTGTAGATGGGCAGCATGGAAGCAATGGGCGTGTCTGTCGTCCAGTTATCATGTATGGGATTGCTGCATGATAAACAATGGATTCAAATGAAGCGATATGTTCAAAAAGAATCAAATGAAGCGATATGAACAGATGAGTCAAATCTAACTCAGATGTGTGGAACAATACAGAATAATACTGACTTGCACATAACCCATGGGTACTCTATGATCCCACTGACGTTGGCATGCATGGCCCTCTGCACCTCCGGGGTGTTGAGATAGTTGGTCGAGTAGAAGGCGGTGCACGGGTCGTATGGGGGCAGCATCAATGGCTGAACGACCCAACCATGCATCAAGATCATCGTCAGTTTAGTTTCAGGGTGAGAGAGGTAGAACTGAATGGCAAAGAACGAACTTACGCGGCGGCTCCTCTTGAGTCCGCGTGCATATGGGGTCCCCTCCTCGCATGGCGGCGTGTAGATGCTGTAGACGTCGATGTTGCCTTTCTCCATGGCAGCCTTGATCCAGATCTTCTGACACTCCGGCGAGGGGTGGATCAAGGAGGTGCCCAGGCAGACCTCCAGCCCACTCCCCAGGGTCTCGTCGGAGATGAGGCCGTGGTGCCACCAGTACTCGAACATGCCGATCATGTCGGTGCGGTCGTCGGTAAGGCCGTTTCCGACCTGGAATCCATTAAATTAAGATAAATCAAAGGTGCAATTTTTAAATTAATTTCAACATGTTGTACAAGTGTTCGTTCATTCAGTTAAACTCTGGCTGTGTGGGGCTGTAGAGGCCGGAACAATTCTATGTTCTAAAAAAAATGTGTCCGTTCATTCGGTTCAAATTCCGATGAAACCTGTTGTGTGAATTATTCAATTTTTTGGTCAAGCGCGCATATCCATACCATGAAACCTTTGAAATTGATGAAAGGCTTATCTACGCAGATATTGTTCTTGTACACAAGCAGGGACAGCTGAGGAACATAGTGACCTGCAAATTAAAATACTTCACAAATTATCAAGATGAAATTCAATTAACATTGTGTGTTCTTTTGCGGTAGGGTGTGAGCATTTGGAATAAACTGAAGGCACCCATAAATTCACAAACAAACAAAAAAAAATCACCCCTCATCTATCTTACAAAATTTCAACCTTGAATTGTTTGTGTGCCTTATATTTTCTAATGAAGGAGTAACCAGATATGAAGTAGTGACCTCCATAGCTCTCTCCGGCAATGTAGAAATCGCGGTACTTGTACTGCGGGAATCTCTCGAACCACTTCACCAGGAAAGTGTAGCGTCATGGGCTGCAAATAAAATAAGAACAATTAATAATAAACCATGAGAATAAGATATCATCATATACCGTATGCTAACACATGTCACTGACCCGTTCTGTCGTCGCCCACGATGAGGTCGGAGCTGGTGTTGGTGTAAGAGAACCCCACGCCGGCCGGCGACTCCAAGAAGAGCACGTTCGCCGCTGCATCCACGTCACATCATTTACATTACATGTGAGTTATTCTTAATGTTGATTAATCTTGGCCTCAAGTTATAGTCTTTTGATTTGCTTGTGTTTAATTTGCTTGTGCTTCAGTCTTAAACAAGTCATCATTATTGTATACCAACCTTTGTTCCATGCGTACTCGTTGAGCAGGAGCGTCTGGCCGTCCGTGTGGACGCGGAGCGCGCCGAGCTCCTCCAGCGCGCCGGAGCCGATGGAGGAGCACCCAGGCCCGCCGTTCAGCCACAGGAGGAGCGGCGCCGCGTCCGGGTCGGCCGTGCGCGGGTCTGCCTCTTGGAACCAGTAGTAGAGCGCGCGGCCGGCGTGCTCGTCGACGGTGACGTAGCCGCCGTACATGTCGAACGCCACGCCGTTGGGCTGCGTGACTGATGAATTTCGCCATGAATTTACGCACGTGTACGATGTTGGCGTTTTAATTTTGTTTACTAAAAAGGGGGAAAAAACAAGAAACAAAAATTCGGTAACGTCGACATGGCGAGGCCGTACTGCCTGAAAGCTGCCTGAAACGCAGTCAGCGTCTTGGCCCATTTAGAAATTCGGTAAAACTCAAAGTATACCTTTGCGCTGGTCAAGTAATCAAGTAACATACACTCCCTATGACCATCAAGTAATCAGACCAACATCTGGTGATATACACCACAATCTGCCGAAAGTAGACCTTAATTTGCATTGCCCAAGAACACTAGCTCATCTCTCATTCTGTCACTTTTGTAATAAGCACGCAGATATCAGTATCCATTATAACCTTCAGTAAATTTGAGACACAAAAAAAGAACTACTTATGCTCATGCATCCTTTGGCTACAAACTAAAAACATTAATCAAAAACTACAACCATTAAAAATGGCTGAAGTCAGAAAGCTAACCATGACCTACAAAATCATAAGAGCGTTCTCTTTAACCTCTTGGAGTAAATCCATACTGCAATATCCTCCTACGTCACACTACATACATGGGCTCGGTTGTTTGTTTTTTTTTTTCTTTTTCTTTCTATTCATGGGCTGGTAAGAGTAGCCCGATCAGCAAATTCTCATCTCAGAAATGTGGGCCTGCAGTTTATGAAGCACAGAAGAATGTATCTTTAACAACATTAACAAGGGTTCTCTACCATCTCTCGGACTTAGGACAAACCGTTTTAGCATTATGGAATCTTGTAAAAGTGTAGGATGTGCAATTAACCCATTTTCCTAGACTCTCTTCAACGGACAACCTGGGGAGGGAAACAAAATAAGGGTGAGATTGTATAATCTCAGCAAGCAAAATGCTTTAACAAGCTATTTAAACTACATTAGATTAATTAATCATTTAATATCGCAATAAGTATAGAATAGACTTCGCATATCCGCTTCTTTCTCAAAGAATTAGGTGACCATGGTATGAAAATATAGCATTGGTTTGTAATGAGTTACCCCTGACCGATAGTTTAGGATCCTAATAGAACAATAGAAAGTCACCCACACGTACCATAACATATAGGTTACCATAACAACAGGAAAAATAAAGTAGCATAAATGTAGATAATATCCCATAACCAAATAAATAATATGTAAAGAAATTGAAGGGCTTATGAATGGCAAGAAGGGAAAATAAATAATACCTTCACGATCCCTTTAGCCAAACGGTTACTCACCTCACTAGGAAAACTATCACTTCTCATGTTAGTTCCAATGCGACTATATTAAACCAATATCCGAGTATTCATACAGCCCACATATAGTATATCCAAAGTCCGATAAGCCATAGCACAATGTGAGACATAATCATTCATAGTATATCGCAATATGCTTCATCACATCCAACCCTCAAAACCATACAGTAAAGCATACAAATGCATATGAACTCATGCCTTCATACCCATCAAGGTATGAAGCTGCATCTCTATGCCAAACCAATGATGTATGTACATGGATGCATATGAACTCCTGCCTTCATACACAGCAAGGTATGAAGCTGCATCGTTGTGCCCAATAAACAATGTTGTACCGGTACGGTCGGAACCATAGGTTCACAACATAACTCCAGATGCCAATGCAATGCAACATGATGCAATGCCATAAGATAGATGACACATCCAAATAACATATACTCCATATCCAAATGCCATGTACTCCATGATGGAAAAAGATAATAGTCCATGATAATTAATGTAGAGAGATACAAGCGGTGCTTCTGTAATATAAATAGCGCCAATCATGATTAAATAATATAATCTCACATATGCCAAACATCAACCAAATAGTTAATTATATCATCATATCTATAGATCTTCTTAATTTTAAGAAAATAGGATAGCATGTAGCCATGAGTGATTTGAACATAGAGAAGAACTCTAATTTCCTAATCCAAGTCCGAAGCATATCTATCATATGAAAGAAAGAAAACAATGTTTCCAAATAGAGCTAGTCAACCCAAAGTTCAATCCTTATATTTTAACTCAAATACCAAAGAATAGTAGGAAACTGCTTTGAACCTTATTCGTAATCCAAACTCCAATTTACCCAATGTATGATAGCACTAGGAGACATAAGTAGCGTAAACACCGCAGAGGTTATCATACACTAAGATTAACATAACCTCTACTATAACCAGCCCACTCATTAGTAAACTGCCAAGCATTCCATAGATTTTACTCACAGGAAGACATGACATAGGATAAATTACTATGTATATGTCATATGTAAATAATTTATCAACGTCAACCACAATATCAAAACCATCATCTAACAAACATTTTATGCATATATAGGCATTCTTGTTAAAGTAGACGGGAAAATACCCACCATCTAGCTAAACTGGTTAGGAAGAAAAATATATTCACACCTTTCCCAATAGCTATGAAAGTCATATATAACTTTTTAGATTACCACAAAATAGAGAAATATAAATATTCACATCGAACCCAGAACATATATCAACCTAATTAGAACATGGTTAAATATATCATATTATATTAGTTGTGGTTCTGAATTTTAAAGTGGAGGTAGAATAAATAACAAGTTAAAGCAAATAGCAACCACCGCTATGTTTACTTGCCTCCGATGAAGGGATGACCGCTTTAGGCGTGATCCGAGTACTACCACCTGTTTTGACATTGCAAGATTAGATAATGACTCATACCATCAAGTATTTATGGTAAGTGCGCTCCTACGCGCTCTCCCAACCCAACACCCCACCCATAAAGCAAAAGAGGCCTAAGCCAAGTGCAGCACTACTGCTTCACTGAAGAGTCCATATCAAATACAACTAATGGATAGATAAATTCATAATTTAAAATAAAAATACTAGTCGTTGATTTGTATTGCGATTAGCAGAAAAATTGCTTAATCAATAGGATATGTCAAATACAACTAATAAATACCAAATTTAAAGTTAAACACATATTATAAATTCACTAAATATTTCATGTTAAATATAATTAATAAATAGTTAAATCTAGGATCAAAAATAAGAAAATGAGTAGTTAATTTGGATATGATTTTTTAAAGAAAATATCTAAATAAAATTATATGTTGTATATAATTAATAGTGAACTAGATATGGAAACAAAATAATGATAATATACTCTTTGATTTCTTTTGAGTTGGAAAGTAAAATGACATATGCAAATAGTCCATATAGAATACATTTATTTAAGGTACATTCAAAAGTATGAGTTCAAATTACCAAGGTAATAGCAAAATATTTACAACATTAATTTTTAGAATTATCTAATTCTTTAGGTTAATCCAAAAAGATTTTTAAATACTATTAATATATACATTAACTTAAAAATAAAATAATAAAAAATTATACTATTTTATATGAATTTGGAAGGAAAATATAGAGCGTTGAGCAAAAAGCAGAAGATTGTACATTGCTATCTGCAAGCTGCAACAGTAAACTTGTTGAGCCAGTGCACGGCAGGTGATGGAAAAAAGATGCACATTAGTATGCATGTATGCATGTAGCTTTTGGAATCGAAGATTAGAGAATAAATAAAAGAAAGAAGATTGTTTACTTCAACTGGTATATACATTGAACATTCATCTTGATCTTCAAAAAATGTAAGGACATTTTCATGCATAATGATTGAAACTATCATCGCCAATCAAAAATTAAAAATATACTTATACTAAAATTAATTCCTTGTAATATAAGCATGAGGCCTGAATAATATAAAATATATATTTATGCATAAGATATTCTATTTTTCTTCTAAATTCATGTTCCAAAAAAATATTTCACAAAATATGACTTATGTAGAAAATATAGATGACACATGGTTTGAGCCATTTGGAAAAAAAAGTATTACAATAATACTGTCCGGAAAATATTAAAATTAGTAAAAAAAACTAGTTACCCGTGCAATCTGATATTCAAATGGTTGAGGTAGAATGACCACCAATCAACACAAATGAATATTCAATGATTTAAGTGATCGATAATCGAAAAGGGCAGTGATCAGCGTCTCCCTATCGAGCTTGCTGCTTTATTGAAGCCCGACGTTGCCGCCACTTTACGATCAAAATGCTAGCATGGCTTAATGGCTGCCTCATGCCTGCCAACGGGAGCGGAGCTAGAAATAAATAGAGGGGGTGCCACATTTTATAGCAAACGAATAATACTCAAATAAACATGGTAAAAATCTAAATGTAATAAGTGATTATGAATTTTTTCTGGGTGCGGCCGCACCCAGTACTCATAACCTAGCTCCGCCCCTGCTTGCCAAAGTTCAGAGGATCGGACTGAACTGAAACAACAATGGAAAGACGACGTGTTAGTGCCTACCGGACAAGAAGGGCGTGCACACGTCTGAGCTAGTGGTCTCGGCCTCCTCACCGCAAGCTCACCCCTGCCATGATGGCGCCGGCGGCGAGCGTCGGAGAAACCAGGGCGGCTGCTGAGTGCTGAGGCAAGGCAATGCCAACACTACCAGGAGGCTATGGCCTACGGGCCTCAGCGAGCTAATGGTCTAATCAAACTGGGCCTCGACTCGACAAGGCCCAAACCATTGCTCCTGCTCCAGCGCGCTAGGCCCAATCCATGCCGCGGAGATTCCATTGCATGGTCCGAAATCACTCGGGCCTACACCTCAAATGTGAGGAGTCACGTGTGACTGACAGTCAAATCATCACATAAGACCCAATAACTATTTTTTGTTCCGGAATAATTTTTTGAAAAAAATTGTTCAGGAACAAAAAAAAATTGTTCTAGCAACAAAATATAAGTGAGCCTTTTTATTGGACCGATTTTAGTTCCAAAACACAGAATTCTGAAGGGGTGAGAATGTTGTGACAGGTCAGATCACACGCGTGACCCCGAGCAGCATCCGCCTGGATGGTAAATGAAATACAGCCCAGACGGTGAATCAGATACCGTCCGCCCCCCGGGAGGCCGGAGCACGAGGCCGGGATGGCACGGCGGCGGCGGCTTGCTCATCCGCGAACGGCTTGTATTCGCATCGCCGCACGCACGCGATTCGTCTTGCAGGGGTCGGACGGCGGGTGCTGCCCGGCGCCGGTTTCTTGCTTGCTTGCCAGTGCGCGCTGCGACGCCGCGGCATGGTGAGGGGAGAAGAAACTAGGCCGCCGCCACCAATCACCCGGCATCCACCTTGCACGCAGCCTCTGCTGGACGGCAGGTTCCGTGATGCCTCTCTGTGCGCTGCGTAGCGACGCGCGGCTCTCCGGCGAGGCAAGCGAGCCACGGACGAAACGGGAGGAGGCGTCATCGAGCGGGGCTTCCTCGTCCTTGTCAGGCCGGCCCTGATAGGTTGTCTGAATTTTGACGCGATCAGAGAGTTTCCTGGAGAGCACCTCTATGTGGGTCTATTTCTCCATCAGTGGTCTGAGTTGCCTTCTGATGTTGGATGTCCTGCGTCAGCTCATCTGAATTTCCGGAGTTGCTAATAAAATGAGACTAACCCGTGCAAATTTTGACTTGCAAATTGCAGTGCTAAGGTTTTGGGATTCAAAAGCTAAAAAAATTCGGACCCCACCGAATTCGGCGAATTTCGAAAATTTCGGAAAATTCGGACCGAATTTCAGTTGAGTTGACCAGTCAAATAATTTAAACTTTGACCGAAATCTGACCAAATTTGAACGAATTTGATCCGAAATATTGACAAAACATAAAAACAGATATTCTAAGGGAGATTGTTTAAGAAAAGATGATACAAGACATTGGCGGAGGCAGCTGAATTCCTGGGTATTCCCAGGAATACCCAACTTTTTTGCAAGGCAATAAGTATATACATCAAGTAATACATATATACATACTTATATTAAGTCAATTTCTATTCTTGATCTCAAATTTAGCCCAAATAGATAATCCAGCTCACAAACGAAGTTCTTCACTTAGCCCAAATCACGGCTCACATATCACCACCGACCTGCTCTGCTCTCTCTCTCTCAATTCCTCTCCCCCATGCATTGACAGTTCCCCATTCCCCAAAATCCAAAGACGAAAACCTAGATCCGGGGCTGAATCTGACGACCGCGAGCGCCGGCAGGCGGTAGGGTTGGGCCATCGCAGCACGCGGCCAGGCCACGAAGGAACGCAAAGTTAAGGTGCTATTTGTTTCCTGAGATTTTTTTTTTGAGTTCCTATCACATTAAAAAGAATCTTACTATTTTAAAGTATCAAATAAAATATGTTTATAAAATTTTTTGGCAGCTGAGTACTAATTCACGAGATGAATCTAAGGAGCCTAATTAATTCATAATTTGCTACAGCGATGCTACAGTACCATCCGCTAATTATGGATTAATATACCTTATTAGATTCATCTCACAGTTTAACCATAGGGTTCTGCAGTTAGTTTTATAATTAAACTTTATTTAATACTTTTAAATACTAAGATTCTCTTTAATGTGACATAGACTAAAGTTTAACCCCTGAAACCAAACAACCCCTAAAGCTACTCTTCTAAGCCATGAAGGAACAGAAACATGAAGTTAAAGAATTTGTAATTTTCTTTATGTATTTTGTAAGAACTTCCCTAATTCCATTTGTTTCATGAATATATTAGGATTGAACAGCTTTATACCTTTATTTTCTAAATACTATATTGTGAACATTTTACTGTTCATGTGGACTTTTTTACTTGTTGGAAGATGGGAATACTCTACTCTAATATCCTGGCTCCGCCACTGATACAAGAATCAGAGATAAGAAGTGAAGAACAATAATACTACTTGCACAGTCCAGTAACTACATCATAATAGTCTTTAGGTTACACAGTCCATGTCCCATTAATGTCGATTTCTACAAATATTCTGCACAAGCGACGGAGAAGGGAGTAGTGAGAAGAAGAAGACTCAAGCGACACAAGTTAAATTTCTAAATGTAAAAGTATATCTATTTTTTTACTACCCTGGTGTGCTGCTTCCGTCCGTGGTGCTGCAGCTCTTGCCGGCGCATCATCACCAACTCCGACATGTTGGACGACTTGACCGCCGGCGCCGCCGCCGCTGCTGACCTACCGCTGCTGCTGATTTGGGATGGACGGATTGAAGTGGAGAGATGGACGGGAATGGGTGTGGGTGGAGATGGATCTGCCTCCACCAGAAAGGAGAGCGGTCGATCTGGGAGGAGGCTGACGGGATCTTGGCTCCCGCGCTTGTGCGACTCCACCTCCTGTTGGCCGCCGCCGCCTGGGAGAAGAGGGATGGAAGAAAATAAAATTTCTAGGGTTCCAGCATGTAGTTCGGGTTCTTATAACGAGGAGAGGCATTAGTGGGCTGCTATAAACCATGGGCCGGGCCACAAATTTAAATTGGGCCGAAATTTTTTGGCCGGTTTCATTTCATCTCGGGCCTTACCGGAATGGACGAATTTCTGTGAAATTCGGCCCATTCGGTCCGAATCCCAAAACCGCCCAGATGCCATGTCACAAGTGAGATTTCAACAAACATTTCGAGTGCTAGAGCCTGAAGAAAAATTATTCCATTTCCTACTGCCACAATCACAAAGCTATACATTTTCCTCAAATCTCAACCCATATTTCCTAATCAACTTAATCAGAGTATATAGTAAGGCGGGGATGGTTGGGATGAATTTCAGCTGCACTCCTTAGTGTAGCCTTTGCTTGGTCCACCTCCTCAGTGCTCGGCAGATCAGATCGGAACTCAATGAGCACATCCTGCAGCAATGGAAGGTACTCCATGCCCATGTCGAGACCACGATCTCTGCTGATGAAGAACAGGTCGAGATAAAGCTCTCTGAGCATCGGCATAGCTCCTTGCCGAAATACCACAGGCTCTACAAATCCCCAGAACTTGCAGTGTACAAGACACAGGAACAATCCAGCACCAACAACGAATCTCCCAAGGATTATTCCAAGGTTCACATGGTCGACCTCTAGTTCTAGAGAGTGAAGAGCTGGCAACCTCCCGAGGACTTCGAGATCCTTTGGTTGCAGCTCCCTTACGGCGATCCACAGGAAGGAGAGATTCGGAAGAACTGATGATGCCATCCAAGCCGGTAGCGTTGAGAACCAGCAGCTCCTGACTGTATTCAGCCTCCAAAGATGTCGAGGAGCAACCCAGGAATCCAATCCACCAATGCTGCGTTGGCCATTGATGACCTCTATGTACAGATTCTTGATCTTTTGCAGCTTGTTTAGATGCTCCGCCAACTTGTTGTTCCATTTGTCCAAGACGATACGCAGCAACCTCAGTTCCAGTAGCTGGCCTATCTCTTCTGTAATGTCCATGGTGGAGTCGTCAATGCGCAGTAGCAGCGTTTCAAGGCATGTCATGTTGCCAATCCCGTTTGGCAGTCTGGTAGACCAGTCAATGTAGAGGAACATCAGATTTCTTAGCTGAGTAACAGTCGGTGGCAAGCAAGAAATTTTATTGCGCTTTACGTCCAAGGTTTGTAGGGATGACATGTTTCCAATTTCCTCTGGGATTTGGGAAATACCTGTGCCACGTAGTCCCAGGAACCTCAAGTGAAATAATTTCCCAATGTGCTTAAGGCTGTAACTCTGTGAAAGATTGCAACCTTGCAGGTCCAGTACACGTGTAACTCGGAAACTATCAAGGGCTGGCATTGAATCAAGAGCAGATGGAAATACAAAAACTGACCTCACTTGTTGCAAGCTCTTTGTAGCCCAAGTCATAGAATGATTGTCCTTGCCATTTTGAAGGGACAACCTCCGGATTGTATTTGATGGAGAAGTGTTCTCTGTACCATTTAGGATTGTAACAAAGTTTTCTTCATTCGATAAGGAACATATAAGATCAAGCCCCATATCATGTACTCGGCATCCTTGTATCGAACCAGAGTACCAATCATACATGGGTTGGATCATACTTCTATTTATCAGATCGTTGAAGTAACTCTCTCCAACTTCTAGTAGGGTTTGGCCTTGTTTTCCAGATTGAATAAAACCTTCAGCTATCCACATGTTTATCAGGCAAACTTTGTTAATCATATAATCTTCTGGAAACACACTTAAATATAGAAAACAATTCCTCAGATGGGATGGCATATCATAATACCTAAGTGACAAAATATTTCTCATATTCCTCACATCTTGATTATTTTCCAATTCAGTACCCACAGAGTTGTAGAGTTCATACCACTCTAATATCATTCCTCCTCTACTAGCCAATAAATTAGCTATCGTAATGATACCTAAGGGTACGCCAGCACATTTCTTTAGTATTCTATCAGAGACTTCAGCCAACTGCTCATCAGGACATTTGTCTTTATCTTCATTGTGAAATATTCTTCTATACAATAACATTCTAGAGTCCTGAAGGCAAAGAGGTTTCAGCTCATAAGCACCACCAATTTCTTCAGCGACATTGACATTACGGGTAGTTGTGATAATTCTGTATCTACTATTATTATCAGGCAGCGCACATCTCATCGTTTTCCAAACTGAAATATCCCAGATGTCATCGAGAACAATGATATATCTGTGCAAACATAAAAAGGCAAGCTATTAAAAATTAAGCTAGATAGGGTAGTATGCTCACATACACTGCGTATATTAAGCTAATTAGGGAGCTTTTACATTACGATAGCTAGAGTGTTAAAAGAGCAACTAGATTAGCACACTACAAGTCCTTTTAGTCAGGAGTCTCCATCAGTGCTACAAAAGAGATTCAGTTGTTGTGCAGTACATTGTAACACCCCGCCCCACAACACCGCACAGCTCAGCCCTTCCGAGGGGCGAGCCGGCTTACATATAGCTCCTCACTTACGCTTTCGTCCTCGCTTCGCGTAAAAGGGTCAACCCGAAGGTGCTATGGCTGGAGGAATTCTCTGATCTCACCAATAACATTGATCCTTGCATTATTTATCTTGGCAAGTTGATAGAACATGTCCTGGAACAGTTTCTCCCTGTGAGGATTCCGGGACACTGAAACAAAGGCTGAGCAATCGAATTGTGACCTAATCTTTTCAAAGACTGCATTAGCAAGAGTTGTCTTTCCCAAACCCCCAAATTAAACAACGGAAACTATCTTGTCTTCCACGTTGGACACTTCATCCCCTCCCATCAGAATCTTGACTACCTCATCTCTGTTCTCCTCAACGCCATTTATTAGTTTCAACATGATTTTTGACTGAAATATTAATCAATAGAACATATATTAACTTTGTTTGTGATCGTATGCTAAAAATAATATTACTATTATTCAACTAAAATGATAGTATTTCTCAATAAACTGTGAGGCTACAACTTTTCTACTTTTTCCAGCGTGGTGCTGTGGTGTCCAAATATTTTTTTGAAGCTTGTCCGGAATTTTTTTTATCAATATTTATGCCTGTAGAAAAAATAAATTAAAAATTATGATAGTAATTTTTAAGAATCTCCTAACTTACCCAACACTAGTTGTTTGGAGTCTCATTACTATGTTACATATTGAATTAGTTTCTTTATAATGGCATGGTGGGCTATGTTTAGTCAAACACAGTGGTATTTTGGGCTGATTTTTTTCGTAATGACTGTGGTTGGATTAATTTCTTTATAAAGACGTGGTGGGCTATATTTAGTCAGACACATGAGTATTTTGGGTCAATTTTTATCATAATGGCAGTGGTGAGTAATTTTAATTTCTCTTATTTTCTCCGATTAACGTGAAAATTTCTAGGCCTTGAGAGCGAACGTGGAGGCTCGATAGATAATAGATGGGGACACGCAAGATCATTTTTAATAACTCCTTTACTGCCACCTTGGTCATGCACATGGCAGTTACGGAGTAATCAAGTTGATGCCTACTACTAGTGTGCGTACTGTAAAGTTTTCATACCTCTTGATCTGAAGAAATTCTCTGATCTCATCAATAACATTGATCCTTGCATTATTTCTCTTGGCAAGTTGATAGAACATATCCTGGAACAGTTTCTCCATGTGAGGATTCCGGGACACCGAAACAAAGGCAGCGCAAATCGAATTGTGACCTAATCTTTTCATAGACTGCACTAGCAAGAGTTGTCTTTCCCAAGCCCCCAAATCCAACAATGGAAACTATCTTGTCTTCCACCTTAGACACTTCATGCCCTCCCATCAGAATCTTGACTACCTCATCTCTCGTCTCCTCAACGCCAACAAGCTCCGCCGCCTCTGCGTACTGAGTGACCAAACGAGGATCGAAAGTTGCATTGGCAGGCTGATCAGCAACACTGCTGATCTTGTACCTCTCACGCCGCTCGCACACCTCCATGACACGGCTCTTGATGTCCCTAATGTCAGTAGCAATCTTACGGCGGAACTTAGCCCGTGTCAGCAAGTTCATGCTCCCGTAGATGAACTTCTTGAAGCCATGATGTGGCTGGGCGGCTCGCTGCCATTGCCACGAACCATGAACGCGTTGATGCTATCCTCAATGTCGTAGGATAGCTCTCACACATCCCTAGCCCAGATCTTGTCCTGCTTGTCGAGCCGGTCTGCCGGCGCCTCCGAGAGCTTCTCGAGGGCGGCTTTCATGCTCTCAAGCTCGGCCTGCAGGAACATGATCTCCCCCTTCACCCCTTCTGCAGATTGTACTCGCCGACGAGCAGATCGGCAAGCTTGGGGAGAAGGCGGGGAAGGGCTCCCGTCATCACCTCCGTGATGAATCTGTTCCTAGCTCGGAGAGAGAGAAAGGAGTAAGATTACAGATCACTAGATCAGCAGGCTTAACTGAACTTCTGAAACTGCAGCGGTGCTGCTCCCTGCTCCCCAGTCGTGTCGCCGGATCGAGCCGATGCTGCGATGAGGCGCCGCCGTGCCGGTTCCTGCTGCTTGCCGAGTTGCTCCTCGCTGGCCGCTGTCGCTGCTGACTTGGAACACGGACTCAAAGACTCGAAGAGCCAGGTGAGAGGGAGTCGTGAGACTGAGGACTCTGCTTTGCCTTTTCTTAGCACTGTTCAGGCATTTAATCTCACCTCACCAAATCTTGTTCCGAGGGCGCAGAGAGATTTTTCTACCGTACCCATCACATCGAATCTTCGTACATGAGCCTAAAATATATTTCTAAAATTAATAAATAATTTTGGAAAAAAACACACAGGATGACACGTGGCAGCACCAGAAAGTGCCACGTGTCATGCTGACATCAGCAGGGTCAAAGATGCCGTCAGCGTTGACTTGGTAAACATTGACCAAGTCAACGGTCAGCGGGTCAGTAGTCAGTTGGACCCACATGTCAGTCACAGCTTGTCACTTACAAGTGGGGCCCATGGGTCAACTCAAGTATGAAAGAAAAGGGAAAGGGCGGCTTGGTTCACTAGGCTGTAAGGAAACATGGGCCAGCTTGGTCGGCCCAGGTCAGCTCGGCTGTTGGGCAGAAAAGGAAGGGCCATGGCCCACTCGACTACTCCTCTCTCCCTCACTCTCTCTCCCTTACAGGCCGGGCCCGTGGGGCGGTTTTCTCCTCCCCACACTGACAAGCGGGGTCCGCATGTCAGTGGGATGGGGATCCGGTGCAGACTGGGCGGATCCGGTGTGGCCTGAACTGTGTGTGTGTCAGCGTGTGTGAGCAGAGGGGGTTGTGTGTGTGTCCAGCGCGAGCTGCCCGCGTCGCGACGCGGCGTCGCAGTGGCGGTGCGCGGCCACTGTGGGCGGCGAGGCGTGGATGAAGGCCCGTGGATGCGTGTGAGCCAAAGGCTCGACCTCGTCCGGTGTAGATGCCGGTGCCCATCGTGGCGTTTCCACGGCGAGGACGGTCAGGGCGGTGGCGGCGGCTTAGGGAAAAACGGTGGCAAGGTGTGACATGATGGCGAGTTCGAGAAAGGCTAGGCATGGTTCATGGTGGTGTGGCGTGTCCGCACGGCCGTGGCCACGGCAAGGTTCGAGTTCGATGTAGGAAAGGTCCAAGACGTCGCCTTGTGGCCAGGTCGGCTCATGCGCGTGCGCCAGCGGCTATTCGAGTGGCTAGGACCTACGACGGCCGCGCCGGCGAGGCCTAAGCGGTGGCTTGGTGGTGGTGAGGCCAAAACATTGGCCTTGCAGCCGGCTGGAGCTCGAGTTCGTGCAAGGCGAAGGAAAAAGAGGTGGCCTTTCAGCCGGTACGCGCGTGCGTGGATCATGCCTGGCATGGCCGCGGCAAGGCCATGGCGTGGCGGTGGCATGGTCGTCGAGAGCACGACGGCTCGGTGCCCGTGCAAAGGGTCAAAGGCGCGCCTAGGGCGAACGGCTTGGCACGGGCGACGCCAAAGGTGTAGTCTTTGGGCTCGCTCGGCCGACGGTGCGTGCACGACAGGGCGGCGACACGGTGGCAAATGGGAAGCAGGGGAGCGGCGGACGGCAGGCTCACCTGTCGGGCTCGAGGATGCAGGGCTTGGTGCTGTGGCGAGGTGACGCAGGCGAGGCGTGACCGTGCAGTGAAGCACCAGTTCGTTGATGGAGTTGTACGGGCATCGACGCGGTGAAGCTCCGGCGGCGGCGTCCCCTGGCCGCAGCAGCGACGTCCTCCTCCTTGGCCTCCTCCTTGGCGCGATGGTGGTGCTGAACTCCTCTTCCTTCCTCCCCTCTTTTTTTCCTTACTTGGTGTGCTCACGACCGGCTCCTCCTCCTCTCCATCTCCCTCTTCTCCCTCCCTTCCTCTGTTTCTCAGGTAGCGGCGGCGGATGGGGAAAGCAACCGGGGCTAGGGTTTGCAACGGCCGATTAGGGGGTTTTATAGGGGCGCTCTAGGGCTAGCCCGGGGCACGGACATCGAGGATCGACGGTCCGGCCTGGGGGCACACGCCTGGCGTCAATCGCACAGTCGTCCGCATGGGGGTTAGGGTTTTGAGGGGTACGGCGTGAGGGCTTCGCTCCTTTGTCGCGAAGCGGAGGCGGCTGGGCGTATGGAGGGTGGAGGCGCGGCGAGGCTACTTTGGCGCGGGCGGCGGCGAAAAGCAGAGGAGGCCGCAGTGCAGCTGGAAAAGGGGAAAAGGGACAGGGATGACAGGCGGGCCCGGGGTGTCAGCGACACAGGACGGAGGGAAAGGGGTGCGGCGGCTGCTGGGCTAATGGCGCGCGGGTTGGGCCGGCTAAGCGGGCCATGCGCAGCAACAGGCTGGGGTAGGCCGGGTTAGCTGGGTCGGGCCGGTCGGCAAGCTGTTGGGCCGGGTTGCTTAGGAGATTGGTTGGGCCGGTTAGGTTTAGGTGCTGGGCTGGCCGGGTAGGTTAGGAGGTTTGGGGCCCAAGCTAGGGGTTAGAGTTAGTATTTGAGTTCAAATTAATTGGCTCAAATCGCCGGCCGCAACCGCGGGCCGTCCTCGCTTCGCCGGCGGCTCTCGGACGCGGATCCACCTCGCTGGCCGCGCCCCGTCGTCGATCCACCTCACCGGACGCGCCCTGTCATAGATCCACCTCGCTGTCGTCGACTCGTCGTCCGCGGCCGTTGCGGATCTGCCTCGCCGGCCGCGCTCCGTCCCGGATTGCCTCGTCGGCCGTTGTGGATCCGTCTCGCCGGCCACGCTCCGTCCCGGACTGCCTCGTCGTCGTCGACTCGTCGGCCAGGCTGCCTCACGCCGACGCCTCCATGGGCCCCCCACTACGTGCGCGAGAGATTGCGTCGCGGAGAGAGGCGACGCATATTTGCGTTCTGCCTCGTCTCGGACGCAAAATGGGTCCTCTGATTGCGTCATCTGTTGGAGCGTGTGTTTCGTAGGCAAAAGCACTGTGTGCGACCTTTTTTGCGTTTGGGTCGCCCTTTGGGTGCTCTGTTGGAGACAGTCTAAGGCAAAGGCCGCATAGTGTTGTACTCGATGTTTTGCTAGAGGGAAGGGGATTTACACGCATCTTTCATACAACCGTAAACTTCAATATTATGCTAGATAATGTCTGCATTTGTCTTTTTTACATTGGGCTTTGGCAACAACTCTCCATGCTCGTCAAGTTCCCGTACTCGAGGGCTGGACGCGACAAGGCGCTTGGTGTGCTTTCCACAGCTTTGCTAGCTCTCAGGCTTGGGGGCTGGACACCGATAACTACTCGACTTGGTTTCTACAGCTCACCTAGCTCGTAAGCCTGGGCGTTGGACACTGCAAAACTACTCGGAAGATGGCTTAGGTGAAGACTGAAGGCGGAAAAGATTCTACAATGCATGCCACATTCTTGTGGATCTTTTTTCCAAATGTGGGATTTGGATTCAAGGCTCGGGGAATGCAGGATACCTGTGATTAAAGATTTTTTTTTCAAATCTATTTTGGAAGACAAAAGGAAGAAGATTCAAGATGGACCCTCAGCCTAACTCTTTGAATCAACCTAAAGCTCGGAGGCTACTCCATATGGAGTGCGATTTTCCATCCCACACCATATATATGAAGATTATTTCTGAAGATTGAAATCTACTCAGGCAAGAGCACCACATAGCCTCGTAGCAGCCAGAAAAGTACTTGTGAGATATTTTAAGATGAAGAACTCGAAGATGACTCTAGAAGTACTCGGAAGCCTGCATACTCGGCTACGAAGCGCTTGGGGGCTTGTCATCGATAGAACTCCGGGTACCTATAAGGAAGCTACCCGCAAGAAAGGAAGTAGTCGAACTCCAATTAGAATTCCTTTGTTATCCTCCTAGGACTTTACCTTGTAATCCTACTAGGACTCCTACCTTGTAATCGTCTAGTGTCACACTCCCTGGAGTATATAAAGGAGGGCTGGGGTACCTAGATTGGCGGGCTCAATAGGGAACCAACTCAAGCCTAAACTAGGGCAACTTAACACCCAATGCGTAAGGCGCAATATACAAACCCCAAACAGGCCGTAGGTTTTCACGCTATTCTAGCGGTCCGGACCTGTTTAAATCCATGTCTTATGTCCTCACGTTTACCTTCAAATTTCAGATCCTGCGATTCCTCACCAAATAATCTCCTACCTAGGGTATCCCTAGATAGGCTAGCGGTTAAAACAACGACACCTGTACCTGGCTCTGTCCTTCTGGAACTCATCCTTGATGCTCAACTTAGGGGACACGCCTCCAACGTAGCCTCCATGCTCTTTGGACCCAATAGCTTCACTGAGCAGATCCTTCTCCCTATTGCATTTGAACTGTTCTTTTTTCTAAAGCTCGACGAGTTCTAACATCTTTTATGCCACAGCTTCTGTCTTGGGTTGATCAAACTTCAGTTTTCCTTCAACTATATTTGGCTTCCTTGCTTGAAGCCACTGCCAGCCACATTCGTGCAAGCCTTCAAAAGGGTCGGGTTGTCCAGCGGGTATTGCCACCTCTCTTTCATTCCACCACTGCTCAACCTTTGCTTGGTATCCACCTAGCACAAGGCAGACTTTATGTATGTTGCTTAGTGCTCCACAGATTATATGATTCAGCAAGTTATTATGCATAGTCTATGAAAATGTATAGTAAAAGCTTGGTTGTAATTGATCGCGTAGTCATTACCTGACTTGGATTCGGTTCGTAAGCCGGATCAAACTCCAACTTTGAATGGCTTTCTCTTGGTGGAAAAGGGTGGATCAATCGGATCATGCCACTTGTTTCCTACTCAAGCCCCTTGTCCAATCCAAGGGCTATCGTCGACCTTAGATTGGACACCAACGTCGGCCTTGTCGTCCCCAGTTGGACACCAACATCGAACTCGTCATTCCACTCCATCTGAGATGCAATTTGCTCAACTTCGTCCCTTTGTGGGGATGGTGAAGATAGATGATCCATTTATAAGTTCTACATATTTGAATAGATATTATTTTATAAAATTATTTTCTACTATATGTTACTTAGATAATTTTGATGTTCGTTAACAAAAAAAATTTAAACTTTCTTTCAAAAAATAAAATTATAACAAAACTTCCAAATACTGTAAGTAACATATGATACAGAATAATTTATAAATTAACACATCTCATCTTAGAAATATTAGGCATTTTTGTCAATTTTTGGACAATAGTTTTGTGCCACAAAAATTCAAATTTGGTGAATTTTAGTTGTATCACTGTAAATTTTTTTTATGAATTTTGGAGTTGATTTGAATGTTGTTTTAGTCAAGAAAAGAGGGGTGAAAAATCACATGTTACTGTTCATGTGAGTTAACTGACAGACTTTGACGGTAGGGCCATAGAAGGGATAGAAGTTAAAATTAGGGTCAAATAAGCAAGATTCAACTTTTGAGGGCCATGGAAGTGAGTGGTATTATTTCCAGGACCGTGGAGGGAATTTTCCCTATTTCTAAACCCTTATTATTTTGACACTCTTCAGTTTCAGGCGAACACTCGTCATCCCACTCCATCCGGGATGCAATCATGTTTCACAACTTTATTTCAGGCAAAATATGCTAAAACCATCGAGAAGTAAAAAATTGTTTCGGAACATGTATTTGTCATTAATCTTGACCCTGTGGTGATGACACTGCTTTTCGGGGACAACACTAATATCCGTGACATGGTGTGGTATAAAGACGTGATGAAGGAGTACGACCTTAGCTCCGAGAGAATGGCTTGAACCTGTGTAGTGGGTAATTATTGCGGCTGAAAGTTGTTCCCAACCTCTGGCACACCTTGGATTGGATCCCCGACCTTTGGCACTGCCTGCCTTTCTGGGGGTGGCGATCCCCAACACCCGGTAATTAAGGTGCAGCAAGTACTTGGGTTTCGACCCTGATGGCGCCAGCTGCAACTACTGATGCTGCGGCCCAAATTCTTCATCCATACTTTTTTTTAAACATAGTACAGACGCAAACAGTTATAAACACATAGTACAGTCACCCTTATGAATATATGCATACAATATTACCCCTATGACCACTCCGAGAGACTGAGCCAATAGATTCTCGAGATTGATAAAGTCACCACAGGCGTCTCGTTGTCGACGGACATGTCGTCTATCACTGAAAGAATAACGCCGGTTAAATTCTGAAATAAGTGTAGAATAAATGAGTATCCGTGCCAAGTCTAGGACTCGAACCTAGATGGACATGTTTCACCACAAATAACCTTACTAGCTGAGCTAAGCTCAGTTCACATCCTTCATCCACACTAGTTGCTCCAGCACCATCGACTGCTTGATCCATGTGATTGAGCAACTGAACAATGTACAAACCAAATATGTGCCAGAATCTATCCTCTAAAGGATGGAATAAATTTCGCTATGTCTACACTTATATTTGCACGCACCAGAGATGCTCCAACTGTTGTCCACCCATGCAAACATGTACCTGGCTTCAACGCGATCGAACGGCTGACCTTATATGGATCCGTGGCTTTAACGCACCCCTTCGCCGCCCGCGCGTCCGTCCCCGCCACAACCCCCCCAACCCCCGCCCGCTTTCCCGCATCCCGCGTTCGATTCCCAGCCCGGCTCTTTTGGCTCCCAATCTGATTTCTCTTTTCTCTACCAAAAAATTCATCGGCCGCCGCTGCCTCACGCCGCTCTGCTGCCGGCAGCTGCTGCCCCGTGCGCCGCCCGCGGCTGCCCATGTGCGCCGGCTGGTCCGCGCCACCGCGCGGAGCCGGGAACCCCTCCTCTGGTGAGTCGCCACCGGACCCTAAACCCCCCTCGCGACCCTAACCTAATCTGATTCCCCCGGAACCCTAACCCCCCTGTCCCCCCATTTCCTTCGCAGGATCCAGCCGCGGCTGGCGGGTGGGGCGCGAAACCAGGCGGCCGAGGCCGCCGTTGCTGCTTGGCGAGGCCGCGCGGGGTCGCCGCCGAGCGACGCTAGGCTGTGACCCTTTGCGCGCCCCCAGTGACGCCACCTCCGTCGAGGGGCTCGAGGCCATGACCACATCGCGCGACGACCCCAGGGACCCGCGGGCTGCCGATGTCGCGCCGGTGCCGGCGACTCGGCTGCCGCTGGCACGGCAGATCCCGGACGAGGAGGCAACGACCACCAACAAGGCACGTGCAGTTTTTCTCGTTCTTGGCTCGATTTCTTAAATCCGAGCATTTAGGGAGCTTTTGGTTGGTTTGATTCGTGCAAAGACATGTGTTGATGCTACTCCATGAGTGAATTTGATTGAATCAACACAAGCATGAAGAATCGAACCAATTTCGTTTTGGTGAGAAAAACTACATTCTTGCTCGTGATCTGAAATTCCCTGAGTTTGAGTTCGAATTGAGACATGACTCTTTCGGGATAGCTTACCAACTCCATGGAGATCACCTGTGCAAAGTTTGGGAGCGATTCCTTTTGATTTGGTCAATTTTCGGGCGTTTTCCTCTTTATTTATCCTGTCGTCCTTCTCTTCGAGGCTGTGGCAGCGGGTTTCAGGAGGAGGGTCGACGGGGATCAAGGAGCAGGTGCTTACCAGGAAGCGCCAGCAGGTGCTCACCAAGCAGGCTGTGGCGGCTAAGATGGTGGTTGCTGTGCTCATCTCTGAAATCTCAGTTTTGGGTAGCTGACTATTCTTGCTATTTCCTGTTTGAGTTGCTACCCTTGTGGTGCATAGCTAGAACCAAATTATGAACTGAACAACTGACACTGCCCCAAACATACATGTAGTCGTGACCACAATTTACAATATCATAATATTGTCCCCTCATGCCTAACTTGTACTTATAATTGATCTTTCCTTACAATCTTGTTTGCTGTATCTTGTTGCAGTTCTTGGAAGCTTTCTTGCAGCAGTGAACAAATTCATTGCTGATCGTTATTCATGGAATTACACAGTATGCGAATACCATGTGTATGAGTTCTTTAGGGTCAGCATACGCTCCCATTTGAGTTGTCGGCAAGGATATAGGCTGGGGTTGGCGGTATGGTGTTAATTTGGGCCCATTTGAGTTTGGAGATTCTGCTTGCTTGTGCTCTCCTTGGCATTAAGTGTAATCGATCTTTTAGCTGCCATGTTTTCAGGTTATGGTCTTATGTATCTCACCCTTTCCTTTTTTCAGGTTATGGTATGGATCTCTACATACGACTGAAGCTTGCCGAGGGTATGCAGCCACAGCCTAGCTAGGCCGATGGCCTATTGCCGGTGGCTGGGGACTGAACGGATCATTTTTGCCGCCACTTCCCACAAGAATGGCTTGACAATCTCTGCAGGTAGTTCCTTCCCTCGCGTTAGGGAAACTGCAATTTTCTCCGCATTCCAGATTCAATGAGAGCTATTCACATATTGGGCTCTGTTGAAATCATATAGCATTCCTCAACATGCAAGATAAAGGACTTGCATGTGCGTAGTCCTTATGAACATGTCATCAGTGTAGTTTCGTTACTCTGTCAATGCAGCTAGGACTGTTCATTGGGGATTTCTTGGATAGCACTATAGACCATACTGTTTGTTTTCCTCGCTGGTTTTCTTGCTCTTGACAATAACCATACACTAGTGATTTGCTTCGCACGATAGTACTGGAAAATTGCAGTCACATTCGGACCTATGAGCTAGACCGTATCCGGAATTGAACATGACGCATTCTCTCACATGTTTCTTTAAATTCTTTCTTCAAGATCGCGTCTTTCCATGAATGTTAAGCAACAGATCAAAGCTTTGTTAGTGCAAGTTGCCGACAACCATGGGTCCGACTGCAGCAGGTGAAGCTACTCGTGAGGGCACCATGCTCTGCAGAACAGAGTTATGCACGGAACAGAGCACATGGAAACAGAGCCTGCGTTCACTACTATCCAGTAATCTCCTACTCTCATTGCACACCGAAACAGAGCAGGTGTTGTAGTTGCATACCGGCACATATGCTCAGACGTCTCGCGGGCACACATGACGACCTAGGCAACAAGTTGCAAATAATCCAAAAAATACTTCTTCTTCGTCTTCGTCAAACATAGGTAGACTTCAGAAGATTAGTACAAACAAACGGCAGGTCAAATACAGCATAATAAAAGCTATGCAAATAATTGCACTTTCGAGAGCCTCATGGAAGTAGATCACTAGCACTCAACAGGAACACACCCTACAATCAGTGGCGGAACTAGAAATGAACGGTAGGGGGGCTATTTTTCCCTGACTAAAAACCGAGGAGGAAGAAGCCTGCCCTTGGTAGGTGGCGCTAGTGATTGGACGAACCATAAATTGATTGGAATTGGTGGATTGCGACAACCGGAGTCCGATTCATCTCACGGCCGCGCTGCGGAGGCGGGCGAGCAGCAGATGATGGAGACCGCAGACTAGGGGGGCGGTAGGGGGCTGAAGAGGCGATGAGGCGTAAGCGACAATGCGGTCGTCACTCCGATGCTGCGTGCTGTCTGCAACTTGTTGCGTGGCTGCCAGCCTAGATAATTTGATGCACACAAGATAGACCTTCAATGTTTCAATTTTGCATATACCTATGTAATTTCATTTGGAAAGGGGGGCCATAGCCCTCTTTTGCCGACATGTAGCTCCGCCACTGCCTACAATAGCATACCCTTGCATGACATCTAGGCCCGACTCTGTCACCGGAATACCATTGCGTTTTGTTCTGTCCAAGGCTGCCGTTGCATGCTCCTCCTGTGGACAACACATTGCGCTGCCTTTTCCGTGCACTACTGCATGATTGATGTCAGCGACAGGGAGAGCAACATTACGGTACTGCAGAAAATGGAGTAAAATTTAGCCAGCCGGAAGATCTCTAGGTTCCAAGCGTGCACAAGGCAATTTAATCTCTGCAGATGCGGGGAAGCAGAGGAACTTGTCATGTGCCAGCAACTTATCATTGGCGTTAACTCGAATCTTTTCTCCGGTTTGTTATTCATCATCTCAACCTGAAACGGAAATAGAAATGAAATTAAGGTTTGAAGAGATAAAGCGGAGAAGATATGTTAGAATAACGGGAGAAAAAACAACTGGAGCTAGGGTGGCACAGGGCAGGAAAAACCAACGCAATTAAGTTTCGGAGAAATGGGAAATGAGAGAAGCAAGGAGTAAGTACAGGAGCTACTGCACCTTCATATACAATACTTATATGAAGTCGGGGATGATTGGGATGCATTTCAGCTGCATGCGTCAGCGCAGCTTTGGCTTGCTCCGCCGCCTCCTTGCTAGCGCCTTCACATCGGAGCCCAACCGTGCCCGTCTGCAGCGATGGCAGGTTCCCCAGGCCCAAGTCGAGACCACCATCGCTGCTGCCAGTTCCTCTTGCCTCCCGCGCATAAAACAACCACCAGAGGCTAAGCGATGTGAGCCTTGGCATAGCTCCTTTTTGAAACACCACTGGCCATACAAATTTAAAGAAGTAACAGAATTCAAGGCACGGGAACGAACCAGGACTAACAATTAACCCCTGAAGGATTCCCAGGTTCTTATTGTCCACCTCCAGCCGTAGATGGCGGAGAGCTGGCAACCTCCCGAGGATGTCGAGATCCACCTGATGTAGCTCCCTCACGGCAATCAGTAGGCAGGTGAGAACCGGAACAAACGATGGATTCACCCAAGCCGGCAGTGTAGAAAACCAACAGAAGTCTTCTGCATTCAATAAACGGAGATGTCGAGGAGCGACCCAGGCATCCAATCCACCGATGTTGCGTGGCCAACGATCGACTTTTATATGTAGTTCCTGGATCTTTTGTAACTTGTGTAGGCACCCCAACAGCTTGTCGGTCCACTCGTCCAATTGAATACGCAGCAACCTCAGTTCAGTTAGCTGGCCCAACTCCTCTATAATGTTTATGGTGGACCCATCAATGCATAACCATGCCAGCTGCTCAAGGCATGTTAGGTTTCCGATTCCATTTGGCACTCTTGTAGTCTCGTCAATGTCTAGGCACATCAAATTTCTTAGCTCGACAACACTTGAAGGCAAGATGGAAATAGGATTGCTCCTCACATCCAATGTTTGTAGAAACTGCAGGTTTCCTATTTCTTCCGGGAGCTGAGAAATATCCGTAGAATATAGTCTTAAGTACCTCAACTGGTATAAATTTCCAAGGTACTTAAGGCTATCAGTATGTGAAATAGGGCTGGAAAAAAAGCTCGTTAAGCTGGCTCGGTGGCTCGTTTCAAAATTGCTCCGATTACGTTCGTTCTTTTTTTAAAATAAAGATTAGTTGATTTGGAACAAAAGTCAATTTTGGCAGGCTCGGCTCGGCTCGGCTCGTTATGCTCGATTTGAAGTTGCATATCAAACAACGCGGGAGACTATAATAAATACGAATATATTGATTTCGAAGAAAGCTCGAAAAAAGTCGAGGCTCGGCTCGATTCCACCCCTAATGTGAAAGGTTGCAATGCTCCAAATCCAGTACACGTAAAAATCGGCAGCTGCCAGCAGCCGGCACTTGAGCAACGGCTGCTGGGAAGATAACAACTGACCTTGCATGTTGCAACAAGTTTCTAGTAGCCTGAGCCATCACGTGACTTTTCTTGCCATTTTGAAGGGACAACCTCCGAATCGTACTTGATGGAGATGTGCTATCGATATCACTTAGTATGGTAACAAAGTTTTCCTCGCTTGAAAAGGAACGGATAAGATCGAGCATCATATCATGTATGCGGCAACCATATAGTGTGCCAGTGTCAAAGTAATATATCGGTTGGATCATACTTCTGTTTATGAGCTCATTGAAGTAAAACTCTCCTATTTCAAATGGACTCTTCCCCTGTTTTTCCCATTGGATAAAACCTTCAGCTATCCACATTCTTATCAAGCGGTCCTTGTCAATTTCAAAATCTTCAGGAAACATGCTTAAATATAACAAGCAAGTCCTTAGATGGCATGGCAGCTCATAATAGCTGAAAGACAATATCTTTCTCATATTCTCCACATCCATATTGTTTTCCATGCCAGTACCAACAGAATTGTACACCTCGTACCACTCCAGTTTATTTCTTACTTTGCAAGCTAGCAAGCTAGCCATTGTAATAATTGCTAAGGGCACACCAGCACATTTCTTTAGTATTCTGTCAGATACTTCTGCAAGTTCATCATCAGGACATTTTTCTATTTCTTCATTGTTGTCTTTGTTTTCGTTACCAAATATTCTTCTAAAAAATAGCTTCCGAGAGTTGTTTGAAGAAAGGGGTTTCAGCTTGTAAGCACTACCAGCTTGTTCAGCAACATCAGCAATACGGGTAGTTGTAATAATAGTGTATCCAACATCATTATCAGGCAAAGCACATCTAATCATATTCCAAACTGAGATATCCCATATGTCATCAACAACAACAAAATACCTACATATATCACAAGTTATTAGAAAAAAAACTCCTTGTTTAGGACGGAAAAGTTTCTAAGTATTGTTCATATACCAGCTTTATGCAAATCAAGCTAACTGGAGCACTACTAATGGTTTGATAATTTAATCTATATAGAATCTGGTTTAGCAAGTTCATGGACAAATAAAATAATCCACTCGAAATGTTTGCCAAAACAAAAAATAAGGCCAGTCAGGAAATTGTTTGCACTTAATAATGTTGTGATAAAGCTTAAGTGCTTGTATTTTGTCATTTGATAGAAACCATCCATGAACATTTAATTAACCATATGTAGCCTTATACTTCATATATATAATTGACGGAAGGAGTATGATGAACAGATGGTGCAAATTATAAGTGGCTAAAAAAAATCGGTATGTACAAATTGATGAAAAGGAGTGTTTCTTACCTTTTGTCTTGAAGGAATTCTCGGAGTAGTTCGATGAGCCGCCTCTCATCCAGTGTTTCTTCATTGATGCTCTTGCCAAGGTCATACTGCAACTGCTTGTATAGTTTCTTCAGGTCGGGTGTCTGAGATACAGAAACAAAAGCTGAGCAATCAAATCGTGCTCTAATCTTTTTGTACACCACATCAGCAAGAGTAGTCTTTCCCAGGCCTCCAAACCCAACAATTGAAACTATCTTGCCGCGCTGCTTGGACACTTCCTTATTGCCTTCCATTAGAATCCGGATTACCTCTTCTCTAGCCTCATCAATGCCAACGAGCTCTTTCACCTCATACTGAGCAAATAGCAACCGAGGATCGACAGTCACAGGCTTCGCAACATCAGTGTTGATCTGGTACCGATCACGCCGCATGGCTACCTCTTCGACATGGCTCTTGATTTCTCTGATCTCCTTAGCAATCTTACGGCGGATCATAGGCTGCCTGAACCATTTAAGGGTCCGGTCAATGGCTTCCTTGAAGCCATGCTGTTCGGCCGGCTTCCTCCCCCCCTTGCATCGCACCATATACGTGTCGATAGTGTCCTCTATGTCGTAGGACATCTCCCTCACTTTCCTTGCCCAGATCTTGTCCTGGTCATCAAGCTTGTCTGCCGGCGTCTTGGAGATCTTCTCGAGAGCACCTTGCATGCTCTCGAGCTCAGCCTGGAGGAAGATTATCCCCCCCTTCACCTCCTTTTGCAGACCATACTCGCCAGCGACCAGATCAGCGAGCTTGGGGATGAGGCTGGGCAGTGCCCCCATGACGAGCTCCATGGCCGGAGGATCTGGTTATGGGCCCAAGGAGCAAGTTCTGTGTGTGTGTGTATGTGTGAGCTGTGAGCTGTGAGCAGTAATGGCGTGTGGAGTTGCACGGTGGTGCCTAAGGTAGCTTTTGAGCAGAATCAGGCCTCGTGCAGTGGTTCTCACGAGGGGCAAAAGAAAAATGGTGATGAACAGTTGTATGCACGTGGTGTGCCTTGGGATGCCGCTGCCAGTGCCGGGGCGCGCTCCATGAAAGAAGCCTCTTGCTGCAACCTTTTGGCAGAGTTTCAGTTTGATTCTCACCATGATGCACATATTTTTCTGTAAAAACAAAAGCTTGAAATTGTGGCCAGATCTTCCAACAGATCATTAAGCGAGTGAGGTTGGCATACTAGCATCGCCACAGAGTAGTCCGGTAGGATGAGAGACCCTGCAGGGCGTGTAAAACTGTGACGGTGCCAAGTTCATAAGAGAAGCTGGATGGGTGTGTACTCGCCGGCGGCCAGATCAGCGAGCCTGGTGATGAGCCTTGGTCTTGGACGGACAAAAAAAATACCGGGCGCACCTCGCACGCACCTCGGATACCACTGCCAGCGCCGGGTTGCTAGTACGGAAAATAGAAAGTTTTTGCATCTCCCATGGGAAAGCACGTTGCGCTCCTCGAAAGAAGCCTCTTGCTGCAACCTTTTGCCAGAAAACAAGCCTTTTGCGGCAACTTTTTGCTAGAAAACAATACTTTTCATTTAACGTCTCGCATCTCCATACGAAGAGGAATAGAGGTTTTTTCAAAGTTTCATTTGAAAACAGTAAGCGCGTAACATCTTTTGTCGTCTCCGGTGACACGGTACCCCTAGCAGCTAGCCTTTTTTCTTCACGGGTTGGGCTTCTTCACGGGTCGCGGGTGGCAGCATTCAAATCAGCAAATATTCAAGAGTTCCAAAAAAAAAAATCTAGAAATCAATTATGTTGGACTTTAAGCCTCCATCGTTATTCAGAAGGTGAATTCTAGGCTACGCAACTAATACTTATCACAGATGAAATAATCTTTGTACTATCATATTTATATATGTTTTTTTTCTGTTCATTCATTTTTTATAGTGGAGCACTCTGAATGGCTTTGAAGAGGCATTCCACACTATAAAATTGCAGTCCCTTTCCGCGAATCCATATCCTCTCCTATAACCTGCTCTCTAATCAGTTACATCTCTTCGTCCTTTCCGCGATTAACATGACTCCAGGACCAAGACCAGCAATCATGACTCTCTCTCTCTCTCTCTTACCAGACAGATCTATCTATACTCTATACTATAAAGAACCTTAACTTTTAAAGTCACCATCCACCAAAAAATTTCCTACCCACCCCTCACATCCCCACTCGCTGTCCCCACCTGTAAGCAAAGTGGACATGGAAATCTAGGTGATCAAAAAAAAAATTTGTGGTTTCTAAAATGTTTCCCGCACTTTGTCCCAGTTTTTTTCACCTCCACCCGTCCTACCCGCCCGCGTACCCAACGCCATGGCCCACACAGGCTGGGAGGCCATGAATCGCGCAAATCCCCGCCGAGCTGCCTGAGCCAATCACGCACGAGCTAATCCCCGCCGAGCCGCCACCCGAGATCTCGGCCACATGAGCCTGGCCCTGCTCGCTGCCCCCGTCGTCCCATCTGCCGAGCACGCCCCCCTCCTCCCCGCGCCGAGTGCCGCCCCTCTCCTCTGCCCTGCTGCCGTGGGGGCACCCTCCGTCGGCCCCCTCCTCCCCGCCTCCCTGGTGCCGAGCGCCGCCCCTCTCCTCCGCCCTGCTGCCATGGGGGCACCCTCCGTCGGCCAACTCCTCCCCGCATCTCAGGTGTCGTAGGGGAGCCTCCCCTCTCCGCCGCCTCGATCTCTTCCCGTCAATCCTGCGCTGCTGCCCAGTCCCCTCCCCACCCTGGTGATGCTCCCCACCCTTCCCTTCCTCTCTCCTTGCCCAGTCCCCTACCCCTCCCCGACATTGCTCCCCAGTCCCCTCCCCGGGCGCTCCTCCCCCACCGCGGCATCGCGAAGGCCTGCGATGGGCGGCGCACAGGGCGGCGGCATGCCATGCAGGAAGAAGCGGCGCGAGGGCTGCAGGGTCATGGCGTGAGGGGCCGGGCGGTCAAGTTGCTGAAGCATGGAACAATGAAAAGCGTAAGAGGAATTATGAAGCACCAAAGCCACTAATAGAGGAACAACATGAGGATAATAAGACTTCGGGAACATGTCAGTGCTGCGAGCATTATGGTCGTCGGTGTCTCCAAGAGGATAACTTAATGACAGTGGAGGCAAGACAACATTATCATTTAGATATCAAGAGGAAGTTATCCACCCAAGATCCAGTTCTAGAAGGAGCCGCCCAAGAAGAAGATAGTACTCATATTATAAACCTCGAGGATTGGAGTATCTCTTTCAAAGAGTTTCAGCCTAGAAGAAGCAAGCAGCCTAAGAAACAAATTAGTAAAGCAGGCCAAGAGAAGGTGGAGTTACCACAACCATTGGCAAATAGAAGTGATCAACCCAATTCCAACCAATCACAGCCAAAAGTTGTTCAACCTCCATATGACGACTCTATCAAGAAGAATTCTGATGCACAAGCTGTTCCACCAAGGGTGGAGGTAGAGCAGAAAGAAGGTCGGGATGGACGTGTTAAAAGAGTAGTGTGCTTTAAATGTGGTGAAAAGGGCCACTATGCCAACAGATATTCCACAAAGCGAGGAAGCCAGGATGGGTATGCTAAAAGAATGTGTTCTGTATGTAGTAAAGAAGAGCACTATGCCAATAGATGTCCAACAAAGCGTAAGATGACCAGATCCCGTGATTTTGGATTATACTGCCTCAAGTGTGGAGAAGATGGACACCTTGTCAGTTGGTGTGAAAAGGAGGATGATGATCAACCCAAGAACCGAAACTCCAATACACTCTGTCAGACGTCACCAGTTGGTCCCCTTGCCAGGACGGATGATCACGATACCTTGGCCAGATGAGAATGTCGTCAGTCTCCAATTCTCATGCCACCGCGAGTCACCAAGATAGTAAAGCAAGAAAAGCATGTTTCCACAATGCAGCGCATGCTTAAGGACCTTTGGGGAAGATCTGAACTTTATGGTTGGCTTATCTTCGTCACTTTACTTAAAGGTTATGAGATGTGTATGAGGACTTGAGAAGTGATACCATATACTCAAGCCAGAAGGAAGCAAGTACGCTCTATTCATATCACTTTATCATGGTACGAAGGATGGGACAATGAAGCCGAGGAAAGAATGGATAGATAAAAATGGGGTTAGACTGAGTATCCGTGAAGTGTTTTGTGTGAGTTACCCTAAATTAAGAAGTATACTTCGTAAGCAGAAATGACCAAGAAGAAAGTTCACGTGTCAGATGCTATATACCTAAATCTGGGTCTCTTGCTAGCCTTGTGAATCTCGGGACGAGATTCCTTTTAAGGGGTAGTTCTGTCACACCCTGAAATTTTTGAATTTCAGGATGTGATTAAAATTAAAAATAAAACAACAATTTTCTCATAATTCTAAAATTTTTCCAACATTTATTTTTCTTTACAAGAAATTTAGTATGAAAAAACAATTGGTTGTTTTCTAAATTAAATGAGGTTGTTTTGTTTGTGTTGTATCCATGCTGAAATGCATTGTTTTATTGTTTGTTGTTCAACTCGAGTTTAAATTCTCTTGAATTTAAATTTAAATTGAACTTGTTTGGATCTATTTCAAAAGAAAATGAAAAACCTTCTCTTTTTCCCTATCTCTGTTTTTAGCCCAGCCCAACCTCCTTCCCCTTCCTTTCTCTCTCTCTCCTTCCTTTCTTTCCCACAGGCCCGTTCCGCTGACCCATTCTTCTTTCTCGGCCCAACTCGGCACCCCCTCCTTCTGTGACCGCCAGGCAGGCCCCGCCTGTTGGGGGTCGCCTCCTTCCTCCCGACCGAGCCGGACTCGAGCTCGAGTCCGACCCGGCCATGCCTCCTCGTGCCTTGGGCCCGCATGCCGAGGCCCTGGCCCTATTTATAGCGCCGCAAGGACCCTCCCCTTTGACCCCGTTCGAAGCCGCCGTCGCTCCTCGCGAAACCCTAGTCGCGCCGCCACCATTGGAGCTCTAGTCGAGCTCGGCGCCGCCACTAACCCGCCATCCCATCACTCCCTCGCCTCTACCAGCCGCCGTCGGAGCTCGAGGTCAAGGTGAGGCACCCCGTCGGCCACTTTCGCTCACCCTAGCACTCCCGCGCTTGCCCGTTTCGCTCGCCGGAGCCCGAGCCCCTGCATCGTAGCCGAGCGCCCGCGTCCCGGCCCAGCGTGCCCGCGTCGAGTCTCCCATCGTGTTCGCTGTCGTGCGCGCTTGCTCCCCGACCAAACCCGAGTCGGAATCACGGGTGGAATCGCGATTTCGCAAATCGCCGGTGGGCCGCCGCCGCCCAGCCTCGCCGCCAGCGCTAGCGCCACCGCCCGCACCGCCTGAGCCAACCCCAGCCGCCTGATCGAGATCCAACGGTCGCGATCGGATCTAACCCAAGTCAATCCCACCCTTACCGGTCAACCCTAGGAATTTTTGCAAAAGAGACCCTCAGCTTTTCTTAAATCAACCCGCCGTCCTCCACAGTTCAAAAGAACTTACAAACCAGTCCTGTTTCTTTTGTTTTAACCCCTGCGCTTTTACAAAATAGAACCCGCCATCCTTAGTGCGTAGGTTTTCATGCTAGCCCCTGAAGTTTAGGTTTAATTTTGTTTTAGCGCTCGGTTTTGTCACCCAGAGCCCCTGTTCTTTCAAGACTTTTACAAATAAGCCCCTAGAACCATGTTTTAGCCATAACTTCTTCGTTTTAGCCCTGTTTTCATCAATTCTCGCGCTCACGTGATCCTCGCAACGTGTGCAGTAGCATTATCACTTTGTTATCCTCTATGAGCACACTTTGTTGTGTCTTATAAATCTTTTTTGTTAGTCCTTAACCTTTTGGTTAATCGCGACTAAATCCTTAACTCACTATTTATCCCATAGTTTCCACATTCTAGCTCTGTTTTCTGTGTTTCTTGCGCTCTCGTAACCATAGCAGCGAGCCCTATCCCTTTAGTATGTTCTTTTAAAGCCTTTCTTTTGTTTTGGTGTATTGTTCTTAGATATACTTGTTTGTTGTTTTGTATGTTTGCTCCATGATTGCTCCGAGTAGAATGATCGCTGTTCGAAGTTTGAAGATCAAGAGTTTCAAGTGAGCAAAAGCTGAAGCGCAGTAAGATTAGCTTTTCGTTGGAGAAAGGCAAGTGACCCTAACCATACTTCTATCTATGCTTATTTATGACAATACTTGATTTAATTAGAACATAGAGAACCACCCAAGAAAACAGTACAACCACAATACTACATGGCTCTGGTCTTGGCTAATTAATTGGAGACTCTAGCTTGTGACAGTCTTACCGAAAGGGCAAGAGGGGATGCATCGATGGGGTATAGCTCGGTCCTCTTGGGGCAATTGATATTGTTTAATGGTCCTTTGGCAAGGTACCACCTCATTAGGAAGTGTTACGACCACTTTGACTTGAAACCTTAGCGGGTTGTCACATGTTAGGGAATCTTTATAAAGGCCTCGTAGCGTCCCTATGCAATCACATCTCGAAAGTGTGATATTGTGCCTGATCAGCATATATACGTGTTTGGGTTCAAAGTTCTTCGGAACTTTTATGCGAATTGTGGTGAAAGTGTACAACCTCTGCAGAGTGTAAAACTGATATATCAGCCGTGCTCACGGTCATGAGCGGCTTGGACCCTCACATGATTAATTAAACTTAAAGATAGATTTAAATCACTTTCTGGTTATTTCTTGTGGCCTTGCTGAGTACCAACCATAAGTGTACTCATCCTTGCTTACTGTTGCTCAGAAGGAGAAGGTTTATGAAGTCTCCTGAAGATGTTGCTGAGTTCTAGGCGTATGCAACCCCAGTCGATTGCCTGTGAAGTTTGGAGTCTTTGTTTCCAGGATAAGCTGTATAACTCTGATAGTCTTTTATTAGCTGTTTTTTCTTTTTTTATGATACTGTTACTGATTATTCACTTATAATGTCTCTATATGTATGAAATTTGATCCTGGCCTATATATAGTTATACATTCGATTTTGTCCTTAAAACCGAGTGTGACAGTCACGGCACGTGCCGGGGGGTCGCGGCGCGAGGCTGCTGCGCGAGGGAGTGGATCCGCTCGCCCTATCCACCTCCGCCCGTTGCCCACGATCCAAGCCGTCTCAAGCCCAAGGCCCCTTGCCGGGAGGCCGCGGCTCCACGAAACGCCCTTCCGCTCCGACCACCCCGCCGCTGCCTTCGCCCCGATCCGGTGCTCAGGTTTGCTTGTCCCGATGCCGTCATCCCCTCGCGCAAAGAGGAGACCAAATTCTTTTTTCTTCGAACCACGGTTGTGTACCAAACTATCTCGGCATCTCCTGCGCCTCCTGTCCCCTCCATCCACAGCAGCAGCACATGCGTGCGAAGGAGAAATTGGATGGGGGCAATAGCAGCGACAAAAAAGATCTAGCAAAGCGTGACCCTTCCCATCAAATACCTACAGGTTTGACTCATCTCTTCCTCTTTTGATTCATTTTTCCCTTTGTTGTGGGTTGTTGGGGGCCAAACCCTCTTCTGTTCTCCCAAAATTGCGCATATTTGTGGATTTGATCCATGTTTGGGTTGGTTTCTTCCAATTTGACCCCATATCTTAATTAACATCACAGGTGTTGCGATTAGCTGGTAGCTTGGCATTTGCATGCCCTCGTCAGGTGCAAGGATCATTTCATTGCTCGGCTAGCAATCTACCAGGGACCCTGGAATGGTAAAGATTCCTCCTTTCTATCTACGTTCTTATGTGCCCGTGCGTTTTAATTCTCATTCTACCAACGACCCTGGAATGGAGATCTCCTAATCAGGCATGTTCTTTCTTACCTAATTTTCAATCCCCGGTCGCAATTGGGCATCCTTGCTGTTGATTAGGATGTTGTGTTTTGCATGTCAAATGTGTTTGATAAAAATGACCATGTACTATATTCATGTTTAATCCCAGGTGCCCTCTCTTTTTTTTCCCTAGATGCTGGTGTTTTTTTTTATTTTTGCTGCACCTGATCTGAAAATGAATGTAAAAGATGTGTGTTTGGACATTGGGGAATATGCAGGGTTTTTTATCTAGACATGCCGATAGTAGAGTGTGCTAATGAATGTATATCTCCAATATCTTGCATGTAGAGATTTGCTCTCTGGTGCTTATAAGAAATTAGAGTAAAGAGAGAAATTCAAATTTTGTCAATGTTACCACTCAGTACTGCGAGTGCACAAGATACTATGAGAAGTATCTCAGGCAATGATTAGTTGCCCATAGCAAAGATCGCAATACGGCATGCTAGCAATGGAGTCTGAGCTACTCCAATGTCCCAAAATACATGTCATTCTAGGATTTAAATTTTGTCCCAAAAAATAAGTCATCTTACCCTATTTATAAAGTGCATATACATGCAAGAATCAATCAGTGCCAAATATGGGTAATAAATAGCTCGTAACATAGTCATTTTAACTTATTAATTTGTACTTAAATTCCTAGACTGACTTACTTTTTGGGACGGAGGGAATATGCCATAACTTTCTTGCTTTCGTAGTTGTATGTATATTCCTAAGTTAATCTCTGAAGTTTCCCTGATAAACATTTCAGTTTATGTCATGGTGTCCAGTGAGGAGCAATTTCAAGTTTGGATGGGGTGGCTGTGTTCAATTGCAATATGGCTCGGTTGTGCCATTGGATAATGAATAAATAATTGTATGAACCAATTTTAGTGAGCATAATCTTCAGTTGATCTCCGTTTGGGTCGATGAGGACCACACCAGCCCCGGCCCACCGCTCGCGGGCGGACCCGTCGAAGAAGAGCGTCCAGTGGGGCTCGGTAAAGACTGGTGTCCTGACTTCCGGTTCCGGGGGTCCAGCGTTGAGGTCCGGACCTCCAGAATTGCTTGGGGAAGGAGTCCATTCTGCTATGAAATCAGCCAGGATTTGGCTTTTGACTGCATGGCGGGGCTGGAAGTCCAGCTGGAATTCAGCCAACTCTGCTGCCCACTTGGCGATATTGCCCGTGGCGTTGGAGTTGTGCAGGATCGCTCTCAGCAGTTTAATGATTTAATAGAATTTGTGGTTAAACATGAGAACTTTTTGCATACATGTTTTCTCTAAATTCTGACAGTTGTGCAGCAGTGTGTTGCCATCAATATATTAGAGCAGTAGCTTAATTAGATGATATCATGTGTATCACAATATGTGCCTTTGTAGTTAACCTCATGACCAGGCTAGATAAAACTTCAACCTATTTTTCTTATACGGACCAAAATATCATATTTTCTCATTTATTTTTGTTAGACGGTAGTTTCTCATTTGATTCTTATGGTACTATACAAACAAATGTATGATGAATGGTGCCAACATAATTTATATTTGATTGTGCTATCTCCTATTTTAGCATTGCTATATATGTCAGTTTTAAAATTCTATATGTCTACGAAGGCTCCCAGGATGTAAATCTGAGTGCCTTCCCTTTATCAACCGTTACTTGCAACCTTCTGACTGTATTAATATTCTTGGAGCTTTTTAACCATTACTTGTGGCGTTTATGACCAGCTTGAATGGTGTCGCCGACCTCAGAGAAGCCACTCCTGCCGCAACGAAGGGCCGCGACGATCCTTCACCTGCAGATGTTATCTGTCTGACCCATTCAAAGGTGCTCATATTCAAAGTTTCTGCTGGTCTATTGTTGTTTCCAATATGTTTGTTCTGACATGAATATGTTTGCTCTTCAGTGAGCTATCCGAACAGCTCAAGTTCAGGGTTTCAGCTATTTCTCCAGTTTGGCTCACACCAAGGTTTAGCAAACCAACACTGCCCTGCCTGGTCATGAAATTATGTATGCTGTCAAGTTAATTTGTTTTTGTTTATTAAATTGGCTTATGCAGATCTATTTGTTTCAAGTTGGTCAATGATTCTATTATCCACTAACAAATTAATCAGGATCTGAGTTGGTTGCTGAGTAGAACTCATTTCCATCATGATGTGAAGAAAAGTACTTTTCCATGAAACTTTGTATTTAATCCTCCTGATTACCGAACTGAAATGTCTCAATATGATATGTTTATATTTTGTAGTGGTAGAATATTATTTTGACTGCAACTGCGATACTTTCATAGAGGAACTATCAAACTTAAATTAGTCTTGGCATTCTACTTAACTGATGAAAGATGATCATGCACTTCCATTATTGTTTTGAAAATTTACATCACGTGTGCTATTCACTGATGGAAAAGTTCTTTGAACTTGAACAAAACAATATATGGTGTTGCATCTATTATGTGAGTTGATATATTGCTGACTTCTATTAGCGTCAATAGTAATAGTAAAAGAATATATAAAAATTGTTGAAAAGAAAGATTGATGTGCATTTTGTTTGGAAGCTGCATCATTTTATTTTTCATAAGCTCTATGATTCGGACACTGGATCCAGGCCATTTGCTTTTTTTTCTCGCGAGTGAACTAGCTCCCGGCGCCGCAGGCGAGGCCCCGAGGGCTCCTCCTCGCCCGCTGCGGGGTCCAAGGCACCGTCAGCAGATCCGCGAGAGGCGAGGTCAGCGGCTAAACCTCTGTGAGTAATTGCTAGATTGATTTGCTTTTGGTAGCAACAAGATCATAATTTTGTTTACAGGCTATATAATGTTTGGCAAAGAATCAAAATGCTACTTTTACTTTGCCAAGAAAAAAAGATTTACTTCTCTTTTTATCTAGGTTCAGTTCAGTTAATATTCCTGATCTTATCTATCTGAGATAGCATGGGGTGTGGAAGGGCAGGTGCTGAGTGATCCAGCACAACCTGCAGTGTATGATGAGATCCATGGGTACACAACAACAGCAATAAACCCTTTCTTTGATGACAGTGCACTCAAGGATCAAGTGTTTTAAATGTCACCTTATATGTTTACCTGCGATGGTTTTTAATAGAAAAAATATAAATGTTTTAAATGTAAATCTGCATGATTTTCACAGGAAAAAGTCAGAAAACGGATGGTGAACCAAGATAATTCAGACACAGGCAGGTCTTGGAGTGATGTCTGGGGATCCCCACCACGAGATCAAAACAATGGTAATGCTAATAGATTGTCAGAACTCAGAAGTACCCTGGTTACTCTGTAGCATTTAGCAAATATGTGGCCACTTACTGTCAGTCTACCAACTTTTGCATTGTCGAATCTGATTGTTGCTGGTGGATACTGTCAGTGGGTATTATCGAAAATGAATCTGACTGTTGCTGGTGGATATTTTCCAAAGTAATAGTAATCACAAAAGAGGAACATACATGCTCAAACTTTATAGTTTTTCTGTTAGGGGGCTCAGGACATTAAATTTAGTTATTTTTGAACTTCTCAAATTGTAAATTGATCATAATGGGCTTGACAACTGAACCACTTTTTGGATAATTGGTACTGAGTTCATTTTCGAATAAAATTTATATTATTCCAACCATCACTACTAGACTACAGCTTTTCTACAATACCTTTTATCTTAAAACTGTCTTCTGATTGTAGGTAAACTTTTTTTTGATGCTGATATAGATAAATACATCTGATTATCTTTTCCATTGGTATACTGTGGTCATCCTCTTTGCCCAATGCAGATTATTTTACTTTTGTAGCAGAAGATTTCTTCAAGTGGATACCAAACGTCTTACTTTTTCTAAATTATTTTCATTCTACTATATTTGTGGAAGATGTCATGTATTGAATTCTATAGAGGACAAAATGCAGACAAAGGGAAAGAAGTAAGCCCTTACTTTTTGTTAAAAAAAGGAATGTATAGAGTATTACACCATATCCTGATTTACCAATTATTTATTCTAGACTTGCCGGTTCTTTTGTTTCTAGAAACGGTATTAGAACATATTGTGCATATCCTCCTCCGATGAACTTACAAGGTTTCTTCTTTACTTGCAGGGTGTACAAACTTAACCAGTGAGTTGGTATTTTTCATCCGGAAATTGATTGGTATGTATGTCTTGGCAATTGGAAGCATCAACAGACTTCAAGAGAGGAAGCATGCTATTGCCTGTCCGAGGACTCTAGCGCCACAGTGCAGGCCGCGGTGAGCAAGTCATCGGGTTCGGTCTCAGTCATGTCGATCACGTCGGCGCGGAAGCATGCTATTGTTTAGCTAGCTTCATGCAGGGTCTGAGAGGACTTTTTGCGGGCTTTTATCCTGCAGGGTCTGAGATACTTACAGAGGAAGGATGACCAGCTTCATCTGGTCCAACATCTCATCTCAGCTACAGAAGCAGGTGCTTTGGTTTGTACGTTGAGTTATCTTTTCTTTTTTTTAATGGAAATTGACTTATCTTTTCTAAAAGGATCAATATTGTTGGATCACTTTTTTTTTCATTGTTCAATCTAAGATTCAAACGTTAACTATTAAATTGTCAAAAAGCAACTGGACCTTCTGTAGTGTGCATTACCCTTATGATTTTTCTGACAACTGACTTAGTAGTGTTATTTATTTACTGATATTTTATTTGATCATTATGCGTGCCATTTATTCATGAAACTATTTTTATTGTTATTATACACTATAGAGGCGTCTTTGTTTACAAGTCCCATATGGCTGGTGAAGACAAGACTGCAACTCCAAACACCTAAACATCATACTTCAGGATATTCTGGTTTTTCTGGTAATATACGCTTCCTTGAACTCTTTAAGTACTTATGTTGTATGTAAATGCTCATGTTGTTACATATATGTGTGTAATAAAACACCTCGATATTGCCACTCCTTAATTCTGTCAAACCCCTTCAAGTATGCAGCACTGGGCATTAAAAAGTAAGTAAAAGATGTCACATCCAATTTGTTTGAAACCAGAGCTCATCACATAAACAACTAAACTTTATATCATTTTCAGCCTTCATAATCTGGAGAGTTGAGGCGACGCGGCCAAGGCGGCACTGAGGTGACACGGCCGGGGTGGTGCTAAGGCGGCAACGGAGGCCAGGTGAAGAGGGCGCGCGAGGCCATCAAGGGGGGAGCAGAGGTGGCCGGAGCGAGCGCCACTGACCTAGTGGGAGGCTGCGGCGGTGACGGCGAGGACGGTGGGGTTCGTGTCGACGAGGAGCTCATCGATGGGGAACCCCAGCGAGATCGCGATGAGCAGAGGTGGAGAACATAGGATTATAGGTGCATAAACGATGCGTTACAAGACATTGACCATTAAGAGTTTGATTTTGTTGGTAGTTGATGGTCAGTTCATAAAAATCTTCTGCCAGTCTAACTTATATTACTGTAGTGTGTTTGAACCGCCAAGACAATTAGTATTATATCATGTTGTATGATTATCTATATAATTATCTCTTAGTTAGCCACACGTGCTTCGTACTATCTTATACATACCATTTATCTATTTTTATAATTACTAGCAAATGCGTTGCAATGGGGGAGAAAAATTGATCATAAGCCCGTGTACTTTATTCGAATGCACATGAACGTACAATTGATTACTCTACATGAGGGTTATGGAAAGTACGAGGTTTCAAAGTCTTTCACCGAAGAATAGCTGCTCAATAGAGTCCTCAGATTCCTGTTCTTAGGCTCAAATACTGTGTTATTCAGTTCGTTTGTTCTTAGGCTCAAGTACATGAGGGTTATGGAAAATATGAGGTTTCAAAGTCTTTCACCCAAGAATAGCTGCTTAATAGGATCATCAAATTCTTGTTCTTAGGCGAGCAGCGGTGCAGATGGGGGAGGCATCACCAGCGAGAGGTGGGAAAGCATGCGGCGAGCCAGACGTCGCCTGTCGAGGCCTCAGGTGAAGAATGCAACTTCGCCTCCTACTAGGCGAGGGCTATTGGAGCATTGTTCAATTCGTATGCAGTGAATAAGAACGCAATGCATTATTGGAAAAGCAGTCGTGTTCATAATGGTATCATGTTCATATTTTTATAATTATATACTTATACATTCCATTACACACTATCTTATGCATACCATTTACCTATTTTTATAATTATATAATTTTTTTCATGTTTTGAATATTTTGTCTATTTTCACCACAATTGAGACCTTTTTGCTTGTTTTCACCGTATATAGTTTCTTAAACATGCTTATTGCAACTAAAATTTAATATGATTATTTTTTGCAATATTATTCTTCAGACACGTGCGATGCCACACGTGCACCCTACTAGTATAATATAGAAACGTGGAATCTTAGATTAGTATTAAAATATTTAGATCAGAATTCGTGTCTTATATGCTTTAGATATTTTAATTAGAATATGCGGCTTGTGTATTTATTTATACGGTGACTAATTTCTGTCCTTTTGTGATTATTGAAGATTTTATTTTATATGCTCAGGAGCTTATTAGTTTATTATGTATTGCAGGATCTTTTGGGTTGGCGAAACCAACGTGTCAGCTGGTGTACTTTATTGTTGTAATATCCTACTCGGTACTCACCATATTTATCACAAGTTTGTATTTAATAAGCAGCCTCCCTTCCCGAGATATCTATGGTCATGACTATGCGGCCTAAAATCTTGTCGTCTCCCCAGGCAATTCCACCCGAAGGGAATACTTCTCTACGGCTACGTCGTTATCTCAACTGCCACACTCGGCTTCAAACAAGAACTACCGTAAAGGCTTCTCCTATAGGATCCTTAGCACAGAGACTTAAAGAACGCAACCAGACCAGTAGATACAGGGAAATTATAGGAGAACTACTTTATTAAACAAACAAGTTTACATATGGTTTTCCCTTTCGGAAAAGCCCCAAACTATTAAAACAAAAAAGGGAAAGATTACCTTATAGTAGGTATTTTTACAATGGACTTTGTGGCTATCTTACAGGGATGGTACAATGAATTTTATTGGGTTTAGGTGCTCTCGCAGGAACTTTGCTCTTGGAGGGTCTGGCTTCTCCTACCGATGCCTTCACTTTGTGAAGCATGTCCTCCTTATATAGTGCTGCGAAGAGCGCTGAGGCCTTCGCTGCTTCTTATCTTCTTATCGAGCTTATCGTTCTGCGGCATGGCGTAGACTTCATCGATATGGAGGGAATTTCTTCTGCATGGTGTTCAGTTGCACGGCGCATGGCCTTAACTGGAGTTGCTGCTTTAGTTTTCTGGAACAAGTTCCTGTGTAGAATCTTCCAAAGATCTGAGTGTAGGCTTATCCATGCAATACTTCTGCTGTTACTTGTTATATCACAATCCGAGTTTTTAGTATTAGTATTATTTTATTATATATATATGTGTGTTTTGGATTCTGCAGAAATTATTAGGATTTTGTAGGATATGTCTTCCACGCCCAAAGATTTGATAGTACCACTATCAAATTAAGGGAATGAGAATGTTTATTGGCGCTTCCACGCCGGAATTATTGATATTCATATCAATATTCAAGTGTTTTCAAGCTTGACCGTGGCCATGAATATCCATCTTATCTTTTGGTGAGTCTTCCATTTTGTCATCTATTAATGGAAATTCAAATTTTTCTTCCAGATCTTTCTTTATATTTTCAATTTTTTCTTCGATCTCTTGTCTTAGTTCATTCATTATTTGGCTTTTCATTTCATCCTTTAATTCATTCATGATTTGCTCTTTTATTTCTTTTTTATATTGTGGGGAAGTTTGTTCAAACATACCTATAATCTTCCAATCTATATATTCACTATCTAACGGGTCTATTTCTTTTTGGAGAGTTTGTTTGTAGGTTGGTTTGGACGGACCTTCTTGGGCTGTATTCATTAGGGATGATCTTTGTTGTATTCCTTTTGTCTTTGCTAATTTAAAATTTTGGAAATATTCTTTGGCAGCTGGTTCTATATAATAATTTACTCCTAATATAGCTCTTGCTTTACTCAAGGCTTCATCAATTTCATTGTATTTTTTCCACGACATTCCAACTTGAATTAAGTTGGCTTCCATTTTCTGAGATACTATTTCTTCAAAAGTTATATATAAACCAGGCTGTTTTCCATCATAAACTACATATATTGGTCTATGTTTAGGAGCTTCTGGAATATTTGGTGTTGGTAGGATTTTGTTGATATGGTGGAAGTATTCAGCAATGCTATTTAATATTGATAGCATGTAGCCTTTTTCTTCTCTTTTATTGTTATATTGAAACCAGAAATTATTTAAGATACATTCTTGCACTTCGTCCAAGATTATATGTTCTCTTGGCTTGAATTTATATGAGTTCGTTGGTGGGAACACTCTTAGATTGTTGTCTTGACCGAAGACGGATGTTTCAATTCCGCTAAAAGTGACGCTCTTCTTCATCATTTCTGCAAAAAGATGAACGTGAAAAGAGGTCAGGTAATTTATTTTTTTCCTTTAATATGCTCAAAAATTACTTTATATCCATTCCCAGTAATAATATCTTCGAATAGAACCCATCTTCTAGTAGAACTCTTTTTGCTATTTATTTGGTTATAGTAACGACAAATAGGTTCACAATCTGTTCGCACTGTAAACTCTTTGAAACCTAAGTACAATCTAAAGGCATTCAGCGCATGAATTATCGCTGAAATCTCTCTATCGGTGTTATTCACGGTTTTTAGTTTATAGCTCCCTGAAGCATGTCTGCATATTTTTTCTTCTGCTTTTGAAGAATATTTATTTGGCTTTTGTTTTCATATGGCTCCCCATCCTGATATGGATGCATCTGTTTCAATAATAAAATAATTATTGTCTAAGGGTGACTCTAAAGGTTGTAGATTTTTTACTTTTTCTTTTATAGCTTGAACTAATTTTATATCTTCAGAGTTGAAGTATTTTTTTTACCATTCTTCCTTAACATAGGGGTCCAGCAAGTTTTGCTAAGTTATCAATATAGTTTCTAGCATAATTTACAAATCCAAGGAATTGTTGTAGAACTTTTTTGTCATTCATGCTATCAGGAAATTGTAAGATTTTCTTTGCTATATGTTCTTGTAAATATATTTTTCCCTCTCTTATTTCATGACCAAGGAAATTAATTTTTTTCTTTACATACTTCCATTTTCTTTTTAGATAAAATTAACCCATTTTGTTCTACCTTTCTAAAAAAACTTCTAGATGAGCAATATGTTCTTTATAGGTTTTTGAAAAGACTAATAGATCATCTATATAGACTAGTACATATTCTTGATTCTCATTAAATATGTTTTGCATTTTTCTTTGAAATAATGCAGGTGCATTTTTTAATCCTAGTGGCATGACAAGCCATTCATAATGACCTTGTGGGCATGTGAAGGAGGTCCAAGGAATGGATTCTTCAGCCATTTTTATTTGCCAGAATCCAGCCTTTAAATCAAATTTTGAGAAGTATTTACTACCTTATATTTTATTAATCCATTCTTGTTTATTAGGTATATTGTAAGCATCATCTACTGTATTATCATTAAGTCTTTTGTAATTTATGACCATTCTAGATTTACGCCTAACAATTTCATTATGATTTCTTACTATAAAGGTTGTACATCTATGCGGGCTTCCACTATCTCTTATTGCTCCTAACTTTATTAATTCTTCGATATGCATTTTAAATTCTTCAATATCCTTTGGAGTAGCTTCTATGGGACTAGTTTTGATTATATGATCAGGATTAATTATATTAAGTTTGCAAACAATAGCATTTTTGTCCCAGTGTTTCATGGGAATTTCCCCAATTATTTGAATATCTTCTAGTCTTTGGACAATTCTATCTATACCTTTTTTAGACTTTATATATCTATACCAATTTGGTGCAAAAGATTGTAGCCCAATGCATTCAATATGGTAGTTTTCTACATAATATGCTTCGATATTTTCACTAAAGTCTATAGTATCAGATTTGAGAGATTCAGATTCGTCTTTAATTTGTAAGCATTGTTGAGTGCTTTTTACTTTTCTTACTTCAGAGATAAATGGAACATTATCATGATAAGGTATAAATGTTACCTCTTGTTCTGTTAGTGTTGACGGCTCTTAAGTACCAATTTTAGGCCGTCAAATCCTGCATAAATACATAAAAGGTGAGCACGAACCTAGTGGTAGGGATTTATAACTGATCATTTCCACGAGTGTTGGTAAATATTTGTATGCAGGTGAAACAAGGGAGAAAACACACCTCAAGAGCAAGGACACACAACCCTCAATCCAAGGTGACATCCTCTCAACATATCATGCACGTTCACGAGGATCCATGGGCCCACCAGAGCTAGTAAACTGACTCAAGACACCCCCACTCACCCGTAACCGACCTTAGGACCCACCAAGTAGCCTCCTGGACGAAATTGGGGCCGTTTGGCCACTTTTTTAGGTCGGCCAACCACTATGGTCGCCCGACCTAAGGTCGGCGCCTCTCGAGCCCATCTTCCACGTGTCGGCTCCTTGTGGCATCGCAAAGGCGGTTCTGCTAGTCTCGGGGTGAAGTTACCGACTTAAGAAGTGCTATGTGGCACAAGGAGAAGAGTTGAAGGCTTGGAGGAAGTCCACTCTCCCAAGGCACCTCCCCCTTGTCACCCTCTATAAATACAAGGTAGGGGGCTCATATTTGAGACACACAACACTAGCCAATTAAGGTTGAGCCTAGAGCCTCATTCCAAAGGCAAAGCATTGCCTAGCTTGTGCTTAGAATATGGAGAGGGTTAGAGGTACTCAGGTGGGGCGCCGGTCTGTCGGCGTTCTTCTCTAAATTGTACCTCTATGAGAGTGAGAGAGTAGTTCGGGTCATGTGCTGGGGTGTTGGCATTCTTCTTCTAGCTTGTACCTCTACGGATGCTGCTACATTCTTCGAGTTTTAGTAAGTATTCGTGGTTCCTGTCTCTAGTATTTTACTTGGTACAGTAGATGCTAGTAGTGCTTGTAGTTGAGTGAGATCAGTACTCCTACTCGCGGGTTCGTCGCTCTATATTTATATAGAGTGCTGTAGTTTGCTACGGGAGCTCAGACGTAGTTAGACTGCAGTAGTAATCAATAGCATAGATGTGGTGTCTAGGCTAGGGGTTATCCTTTGTTTGCTTTATATCCCATGGTTTGTTAGAGGTAGGCCGTAGGTGGTGACAGCCCTATTGGTCCTTTTGTAATCCTCCACGTTTGGATATAGCATAGAGCTGCTGGCCAGAGTCGCCTGGCAGACCAGACGTAAGACGGTGCCCGAAGCGAGTATTGTGCCCAAGAGATCGACCTTTAACTCAGCTATAGTGCTATCTTAGGAATCCTCTCAGCCCTTGCCACTTATCTTGGTGTGTCCTTGGACCGACTAGAATAGAAGTTAGTGCACACACTTTCCCTGTGGATTCGATAACCTTTGGAATACTCTGAGGTGAAAGCTACATCGGTATCTGTGCGCTTGTGAATTTATTCGTGACGCTAAAATACCCAACAGTTAGTATGAGGGCACTTACAGAATTTTGCAAAAAATGGAACCCTATTATCATATCATCATTTATTAATGATAGATCTCTCTCTTATTGTTATTTCATTTATTATGTATCTAGTACCATTTATTTATGATTCTATATTGTATGCTATTTGATTATGGGCCTTTCTAATTCCGGACATCTCTATGGAAATTTCAGCTTTATCAATATCTGTGGTCCTAACTAGTTCAGGGCATCTTGAAAAGTATTTATCTTGGATGATATTTTTTGTACAACCAGTATCTAATAGTGCTAAGATTTTATAGGAAATATTAGGTTTTAAAACTATTTTTATAGGAATTCTTATACCTAATATATCTTTAAATGGAAACTTAACTATATATTTGTTTCCAAAACTTGTTATGGCATCTTTTAATTGTATTAGCTTGTCCCCCCCTTTGGTCTCGTATTGTTATTGTTTGTTCTTTATTTTCTATACTAGTACCCTTTTTCTTGCAATCAAAATATTCTACTTTATTTTTAAGTTCTTCAAACTCTACTTCTAAGCTATTGATTCTATTCTCAAGGTTTCTAACTCTACTGGATAATATTTTTTCTTCTGGCTCTATTTCTACTTCTGTTCTCCATTTTTTATTTCTTGACCTTAAGCATTCACAACATGTCTGTTTGAAACATAAGCTACATGTTGCCCTATTATCTTGACTAGGGTAATATATAAAGAAAGCACATTTTATATTATAATCACCCTTTCCTCTAATCCAGTCATGTTCGCATTCTATTTGATTCATCATTTCAATATCTAGACTAGCTAGGTCATCAATTAGGTCTAATTCATCATTACTTGAACTATCTTTTAATTCTTTATTTTCTATTTCATCTGTTTCTATAATAGAGTATATGGATTCATCATCGTTTACTTCATCATCACATACTAATATATTTTCATTTACACTATCTATGATTAGGACTCTTTCTTGCTCTTCATATTTATTAGAATACCTTTTTTGGTCTTTATTAGGGCATGTTTTGCTAAGATGATCCGGTGAGTTGCATATGAAGCATCTGCAAGTTTTGTCATAATTTTTTCTAGGATTATATCTTCTTATATTTCTTTTATGTAGAAATAGTGCTCTATTATCTGATCTTCGAAGAAAGTACCAACATTTTGCTTTGAAGTTTTTGTTATTTTTTTATATAGTTTATAATTTTTCTTTTTATAGCCAGCTACTCCATATGTTAGTGGGATTTGGACAATTGTATTACAAAAATTATAATCTGATCTTTTTATGAACTGCATTAGCAAGAGTTGTCTTTCCCAGGCCTCCAAATCCAACTATTGAAACTATCTTCCCTTGCTTCATGGGAACGTTATTCTCTTTTGTCAAACAATTATTGATGAACTCATCCCTTGCCTCATCAATCCCAACAAGCTCTTTCACCTCGGTGTAGTACTGAGTGAATAAACGAAGGTCAACACTAACAGGTTTATCAACACCATGGCTGACCTCATACCGGGGCCGCCGCTCGTGCACCTCCATGACGCGACTCTTGATCCCTCTGACTTCTTTAGCAATCCTATGGCGAACCTTTGGCTGCATCAACAGGTGGAGGCTCCTATCAATGACCTTTTTGAGCCCATGCTGTGTGCCCAGCCTTTTGCCGTTGCATTGCACCATAAATGTGTCAATACTATCCTCTATGTCATAGGAAAACTCCCTCACATTCCTGGACCAAATCTTGTCATTATTGGGAAGCTGGTCTGCCGGAGTCCTTGAGATGTCCTCCAGCGCACCCTTCATGCTCTCAAGCTCTTCTTGCAGGAACTTGATCTCCCCCTTCAGCCCTTTCTGCAGATTGTACTCGCCGGCCGCCAGACCAGCGAGCTTCTCGATGACGCTTGGCAGTGCCCCCGTCACGATTTCCATGTTTTTTTGCCCCTAAATAAACGAGTGCAAGGATTGAGATTTTTGCCTTGCAGAGCTGTAAAGAACAAGAAGTAGCGAGCTGAGAGACTCACTGGTCAATGCTGGTCGCGAATAGAGCCTCGCTCCTCGCTGGATCAGGCTGCCTGTAGATCGGCGAGTCACTACTTGTCGATGCGTGATTGAGTACGTAGATGTCGCTTCTGCCTTGGAAGAGGAGGAAGAGCCCGGTAGGATGAGGGGGGAAGGTTTATCAGTAGTAGATGTGGGAGATGGGAGATGAGAGGAGGAAGAGCCCCGCTGCTTTGTCCAGGACTAGGAGGTCAAGGTCAAGGTCTGTCGGATACATACGGCTTGCTTCAAACGTTTCGCGTCCACTTGTTCTTTGGATGGGCTTGCTCTTGTCATTGCTCGCTGGTACTGCAGCCGTGGACTGTGGAAATCGTGTTCGTGGCCCACGGATACTGTAACGCGATGGCACGTTTCACCGAACAAGGGCACTGAATTCTGCCTCATCTGCTTCGTCTACTGAGAGAGTGTAACGAATATGGCCCCATTTAGACCATTTCGAGTGATTTTGGTGATCGAGTGACAACGCAATCAATGGGACTAACAAGTTTGCAAGATCGTATTTGTAAGATTTTTTAGGTCCCATGGATGAAGTCCAAACCATATCCGAGATGTCCAATTCACCGTCGAGACGTCCAATTCACCGTCGAGATGTCCAATTCACCGTCGAGACGCTCAAGTCACTGTGAAAATGGCTGCTGCGATGAGTTGGGCAAGTGCAAGGAAGAAACAAGAAGTTTCTGCAGCACCGGAAGTTTTGGTGGCTGTCGGAACTTCCGATCACCATTATCGGAAGTTCCGACGCCTTAGCATGGTGCTAATTTTCAGTGCACTGTTGACTCAGCTGAAAATACTCAGTACCACCGGAAGTTCCGATGGCCTCAACATCAAGCATCGGACTAAGCATGTTTTTCAAGGGCGCAAACTTTTTTCAGCACGGGAAGTTCCGATGACCATCGGATCAATGCATCAGAACTTCCGATGGTCGCCACATCAGTTGTCAGAAGGCTCAACGGCTACATCAGGGCACAGTCTGACCGGAGTTCCGACGCCCTCACATCGGAAGTTCCGACACCCCATTGGAAGTTCTAATGCCCTACGCAGAAAAAGGGATAACGGCTACAAACGGCTAGTTCGACTTGGTGGGCTATATCAGCGCCTCACCCCGGCCATTTTCAGCTTGCTAGTGTTCAAAGAGACCCCATAGAGATTGAAGAACACCTCCAAGCCAACCCAAGTGCTTAGTGGTCAAATCCTTAGTCCTTAGCACATCTTTGAGTATTAGTGCTAGGTTAGCTCTTAAGTGAGTGAGAGAGCAAGGTTTTGCTGTCTTGTGCTGTGGTTTTAGAGTGAACCAATACGTGTACTCGGTGTGCCGGTCTCTTGGAGTCTTGATGGCTCGCTGGCAACGTCTATGACCCTCCGGCTTGGTGTGGAGCGGCGTCGACAACTTTGTGCGGGGAACGTGGAGACCCCCATCCTTCGTGGAGAAGCTCCTTAGTGGAATCTAGGGTCAAGATGACCGTGGTGACTTGGCAAGCCTTGGTGGCGAGTCAAGAAGAAGCCCGGAAGAGATTTGGTGGCCGAGAAGCAATACTCTCGATTGAGTGCTTCAACAACATGGAGTAGGAGCGACTTTGTGCCTAACCGAAGTACGGAACAAATCTTCTGGCAAGAGTTTTCTTCCTCTCATCTTCTTTATGTTTCTGCATTTTATTTTTGCAACTTGTTTGCCTTTACTTTCTTAGAGTAGCATCAAGTTAGAATTGGCTATAGGTTGCATAACTCTTTGGGTGAGGGTTTCACGCTAGTTAAACCGTAGTTGCATATTTAAATAGCTTATTTTAGTTTAAATATTATGCAAACTAGTTGGAGTTTTAGGTTTAGATTTTAAGTTGTCTAATTTACCCCTCCCCTCACCCGATTTCTTTCGGAGGGAGAGAGAGACGCCCACGCACGAGTCCAGGTCTTTGGGCTGAGGGATCGCTACTATCCAGTGATCGCATATTCTCGTTGCACACCGAAAGAGCAGGCGTCGAAGTTGCGCAGCGGCACCTATGCTCTGACGACGTCTCACTGGCACACATGACGATCAAGGCCACAAGCTGCCAATAATCCAAAAAATACTTCTTGTTCCTCTTCGTCAAACATAGCTAGACTCCTGAAGATTAGTACGAGCAAACGGCAGGCCAAATACAGCATAATAAAAGCTATGCAAATGATTGCACTTTCGCGAGCCTCGTGGAAGTAGATCACTGCACTCAACAGGAGCACACTCGCTCTACAATAGTATAGACCCTCGCATGACATCTAGGCTCGACTCTGTCAGTGGAATAACATTGCTTTTCGTTCTGTCCAAGGCTGCAGTTGCAGGCTCCTCCTGTGGACAACACATTGCGCTGCATTTTCCGTGCACAGCATGATTCACTACTATAAAATTTTAATTACTGAAGCGCTTTAAAATTGCCTCAGAAGCGGGCACGTTTTCTAACCGCCTCGGTTAATACCGGGCATTAAACGAGGCGGTCATTTCTTATTAACCGAGGCGATTAAGAAAACCGCCTCGTAAAATCGATTAACCACTGACCGCCTCAGTTAATAGACCTATTTTCGGAGGCGGGCACATTATAAAGGTCCGCTTCGGTTAATAGACCAAGCCCAAACAAGCCCATATGAGCCCAGTTTCTGAGAACAAGTATATAAAGAGAAAAACCCTAACCCTCCCGAGCGGATCCAGCTATGGCTGCGGCTTCGGGCCCGAGCGGCGGTAGCGGTGGTCTGCGGCTGCAGCAGATGCGGCGGCGGGCGGAGGCGGACACGGCGGCGGGCGCCTGCGCGGCCGGATCCGGCGGCGGTGCTGCCGGATCCGGCCATGGCTGTGGCTTCGGGCCCAGGCGGCGGCGGCGGTGGTCTATGGCTGTAGCGGCTGCGGTAGACACGGCGGCGGGCAGAGGCGGACACGGCGGCGGGCAAAGGCGGACGCGGCGGCGGGTGGAGGCGGACACAGCGGCGCTCGGAGGCGGCTGCGGTGGGCGGCGAGCGGCGGCACCACAATGGGCTCGGCGGGCTTGTGGATGGGCTCGCCGGGCCGGATCTTTTTTTTTGTTTTTTTATTTGATTTATGGAGGCGGGCAGCAAACCACCTCGGTGAATGCTCTATTTACAGTGACCTTCATTCGGAGGCGTTTTGTTTGCCCGGCTCCGAAAATCAAAAACGCCCACCTCCGTAAAGAATTGTGTAGTAGTGATTGATGTCAACCACTGGGAACAACGGCCGTGTTTGGTTCCCGTTCTAGAGATTCTAGAACGGGTCTTCTAGTGCATGCATGGCGGCCTAAATTAAATCTATTTGTAAAACCTCTTCACGGATGGGTATAATTTTTCGCGACGAATCTAATAACAGTAATTAATCCATGGTTTGCTACATTGATGCTACAGTAGACATCCTCTAATCACGTGGTCAAAGGCCTTGTTAAATTCTTCAGGGTTCCTAGAGTAGGAGTTCTGGAGTTGGTTTTGTAAACTGTCTTTGTTTGACATCCGTAATTAGCGGTCAAAATACTTTCTAGTGTTTTCTAGGAAGTTACCAAACAAGGCCAACTTTACGTTACTTCAGAAAATGGAGTAAATTTAGCCAGCTAGGAAGATCTCCAGGTTCCAAGCGTGCACAAGGCAATTTAATCTCTGCAGAGGAACTTGTCACGTGCCACTAACCTATCATTGGCGTTACCTCAGATCTTTTCTCCGATTCGTTATTCATCATCTCAACCTCAAACCGAAGGTTAGAAGAAAACAAAGTGGAGAAGATATGTTAGAATAACAGGAGAAATGTCATAGCCCAAAGGAAAAAAATAAAGAAATAAAATTTTCCTGACCGGGCCCACCCGTCAGCCTCCTCCTCTCCTTCTCCATCTCTCTGCTCTGCCGTGGCACGCACGCGTCGCTGCCGCCGGCCATCCTCGCACCACGCACCAGCGATCCTCGTTCCGCGTGTGTTCTTATCCGCGCCGAGTCCGCCCCCCTCGCCCTCTTCTTATCCGCGCCAAGCCGGCCCCTTCTTCCCCCAAACCCTAGCCCCACCCCACCATTGCTGCCGCCCCCGAAGCTCTGTCGCCGCCACGGTTCGCCGCCCTCGGTGAGCTCCTCGTCAATTCCTTGCGGGGGCACGTTCTTCTCCCTCTCCTCCATCGATTTGGGCGCTAACCCGGCCTCCTCCCTTACCGCACAGGGCCGCCGCCGTCGCCCTCTGCCCACAGCAGCCGTTCGCCGCCGCGCCTCCTCCTCATCACCGTGTGCGCCTTCCCCGGCCTGCTCCGGCCCCGCCTCATCGTGCCGCCTCGCGCCGCCGCCACTCGCCGCCGCCGCTCGCCGTCGCCACGCGCACCGCGCGACGTGCGACGCCGTGGCCGCGCCCACGCGCGGGTCAAGGCGCGTGCCTTGCCTTGACCCGGCGGGTGGGTCACTGGCCCGTGGGCCCCGCTTGTCGGCCTCTGGGCCGGCTCTGCGGGGTGCGTTTAGCATTTTTGCTAGGGATTTGTGATGCTTTATTTGTCTGCAAACTTGAAAAATGCGTAGAAAATCGTATAGACCTCGAAAAAATATGAAACTTGTTTTGTTGGGTTCGTATCGCTGAGATCTACTTGGGAAAAATGTTGTTTTGTATGTTTCACTACTGTTTGTTAGGGTTTTAGTGTGTTTCTTTTTATTCTATCTGAAAATGGTTTAATGCAGAACGTTTGGCTGGAAAGTGATAAAATGGTGAAACTAATTTTGTCAGCTTTGTGTTCATGCCTAGTACCTATGATAATTTTCTTGGATGTGTTTGGATATGTTTGCATGCCTTTTCTGATTTACCTTGTTTCGAGTAGTTGAAAATTAATCTATTTTTGATTAATTATAGGAAAATGCTTTTCCTGCAAATCCAATTTTCATGAGTTCCTTGTGATGTCCTCTGCATGCTTAATTTAAAATGAGATTTATGCTTTCCGTATATGTTCATTTCTTAATTCTTGCATCGTATTCATGCATTATAGTGACCGAACCATCGGAGGTCGAACCCGTGGAGCCCGCCGAGTGCGTTGAGCCTGAACCCGGAGTCCAGGTCACGGTCGAGCCTGAAGTTAGCCAAGGCAAGCAGCTAAGCATGATTCCTTACTCCTATTTAATCTGAGTTAGTTAGTTATCTCACCGGGTAATGTTGGGTTATATAGTATGTATGTATTGCATTCTTGTACCTATCTGCGTGCATTATCCTTCCTTGATTTGTTATCCTTGTTCTTGGCACTAGTTAGTTAGTTAATTATTTAACCTGACTAGATGCTTAGCCCTGCTTAGAGTACTTCTTTTGCTCGCTAGACAGGAATAATTTGGAGGATTACATTTACCAGTTACCCTTGATCGCACTGGTTTGGCTTGGTTGTATGGTCTGGTAGTATCGAGGTTCGAGCAGAATGGTAGGGTCTAGAGAATGAAGTCACATGGGCATAGTCCGCTTGGACCGATTAAGGACCGTCCGTGGATGATGTTGGTTTTGAGCAACTTTCTGTGCTACCACATATCCAAATAATGGTACGGATGAGCCAATTACCTCCTTTGACTTGATCATTAGGGCCCGATCCCAGATGCGTGGCCAAGGGCTATGCAGGAAGGCTTAGGGGTGTCCCCGGGTGGACTGAGGCTATGTGTAGGAAAGTTTAGAGGTGTCCCCGGTGGACCTAAGTTACTCCACGCGCAAGCTAGGCGTACCCTCAACGGTTGAGTCTTGTTGGGAACGGTTGACGTGAGTACCCCCTTGCCCGGCGTGATCGGTTGGGTGAGTCACATGGTCCTCGCGTCGTGTGGGTAAAGTAGTACACTCTTGCAAGGTTTGAATCAATTCGAATTGCCGCGCTCTCGGTTATGAGCAAGCTCTTTATCCCATGAACTCCTCGTAGAAAGTTCGGTTCAGTTGGAAATGGTTCATGGCACCTCTGTGACTCATTTTATGTTATGCTCTTAACTAACTAAAATTTAATGGGGGTTTGGGCAATATTAATTAATTTTGCTAGGTGATAGTTTATAGAGCTTATGTTTATGCAATAATTACTTAACCTTAAAGCTTTTACTTGAGCCATTGCATGATCCTTATTTATTTAATTGCGTAAGTCTTGCGAGTAACTTTGTACTCAGGTTGCTTTCTAAATCTAGTTGCAGGTGAGCCGGAAGTGGTGTTCGGCCACTTCTACCCCGCTGATCCAAATGCGGGGAAGGAATAGGTCGTTGTGGCTATAATGGTGTCCTTGAGCAAGACATCATTGGCTTAGTATGTTTCTATCGTAATCGACTTTCGTGAGAGCATGTAAATATAATAAATTTTAAGTTCTGTTTAATATGGCTTTCGTGAGCCCAAGACTTGTAATGAAAGACAGTTTGAACCCTCCAGTATCGAACCTGTAATGAACTTTGGTAATGTAAAACTGCTCTTTGTGGTTCTGTGGCGATGTATTTGATTGTAAACGGTATGTGCATATGCTGGATCCTGGGTGTATATTGGAGCACATACCGGGACTACCGGATTTGCGATCGTTTTAGATGAATTGTGTTGATTAAGTGCCTCTAAGATGTGGATTAACACGTGGCGTGTCGAGAGACGGACACGTGTTAACTCTCATCTTAATAGATTAATCAATAATTTTTATCTAAACCGAGTGCAAATTAGGCGGTTCTCACGAGAAACATCGAAAATAAAGCGGAGAAGATATGTTAAAATAAAGCGGAGAAGATATGATGAAAAGAAAAGCCACATCTTTAGGCCTCCAGAGCACCCGTGTGAGGAGAGCACACGAGTGCAGACCATTCAACCACTTAAGCTTCAAACAGTAGTGTCGTGGCTAGCTGTTGGCCGGCAGGCTTCAAAATAAGCTCAAGATGACCATAAATTATTCTCTCTACACACACAAAGGAGTAAAATTAAGCACACACACACAAAGGGATTTCAAGCATAACAAAGAGCTGTAGCTCTAACTCTAGCCCACCTTTCTTGGCAACCCTGGAAGAACAGGCAATGGCGGAGGAGGAGGCCGGCCGGTGCTGTTACATGCAGTGAAGAAGGAAGTGGTGGTGAGGGCCAGGAATGAGATGGCGTGCAGAGGCCGGCCTGCAGTGGACCAGCCTCAGCTCGCCACGCCGGCAAGGAGCAAGGGCGCGCGGCGCGGACGGAGGGGTGTGTGTGGCCCGCCAGCGGCCGGCCAGCAGCGCGCACAAGGAGGCCGGCGGGAGCAAGGGGCGGATGTGGAGTGGACAGCGTACATAGAGCTGGTGGAGGAGAAAGTGAAAGATCAGCTGTCTGCACGTCTAAGGAAAGGATATAGAAGACACGCAATATTAAGCAGCGTCTCCTTTCAAGCATATTATAGGAGATGGGGATTTCATAACCACGACGCCTTTGCCTGACATGATATAGGAGACGCGGCTATAAAATAGGTGTCTCCTGGTATAAGAGATATGGGAGACGCAGATTGATATAGAAGACGTGGACTATAAAGATGTGTGTAACAGCCAAAAATAAATTTATTTGAATTTGAAACATTTTTCTCTCAAAAAGATCTTTTGGCTTTTGATAAAAAAACTATTCTTTTTCATCTCACTCTTTCTTTCTCTTCAGCCCAGCCCAACTCTCTTCCTCCCTTCTCTTTTTTTTTCCTTGGCCCGGCCCAAAACCTCTTTCTTTCTCTCCTCTCCCTCTCCTTTCTTTCCTGCGCAGCCCAATTTCTTCCACGGCCCAGCTGCCGTTCCAGCCCAACCCGCTTCACCATCTCTCTCTCACCGACACCCCGACCCCACCTGTCATCCCCCACCTCCGGCACCTCTTCTCTCCTCCGCGCCGCACGCCACGCCAGCCCGTTACTCCTCCGCGTCGCGCGCCCCCTCCTTCACTCCCTCCTCCTTTACTCAGCGCCATCAAGGCTCGTGATGAGCCCGCATCAATCCCCCACCTCGCGCTCTTTCCTCCCTCGGCCGGTAACGCGCGCCATCAAGGGCCTTCATGGCCGGCCACACCGAGCATCGACGCACCTCCTCTGCCGGCCGCTACGCTTCTCCCCTCGGCCTACAAAAGGCGCTACGAGTCTCGCCTCTCTCTCTTTCCCTCACTTCCACTCCCCGTCCTTGCTCTGCAGCTGCACAGCGCCGCCACCACCCGAGCTCGGAGCTGCCATTGCCGTCGATCGGCCGTCTCGCCACCTCTCTTCGCCTACAAACCACTGCCGGAGCTCCGCCTCGAGGTGAGCAAGGTATCCCCCTCGTTTTCCCTCTCTGTCTCGCCCCCTCACCGCCGGAATTGCTCGCCGGAGCCGCCGCGTCGTGCCCCGCCGCCGTCGGCTCACCCCGGCCGCCGCATCGCCCCGTCGCCCTCACCTTCGTTTATATCGTCGCTGCCTCTTCCTCATGGACTTCCCCGCGCGAGAACCTGAGCACCGGACGGCCGAACTCGACCGCGCCAACAAGCACGCCGCCCGCCGCCACTGTGCGCCACGGCGCACCCTCTTCCCGGCCCCGTGCATCATCCCCGACGTTGCCATCGCCTTCCCCGTAGCGCCCCCTCCCTCCTCGGCCTTTCCCCGGCCCGAACCGAGGCCGGAGCGCCGATTTCGGCTTGCTTCGGTGAGTCTGCCGCTGTGCGCCGCCGTCCGCCGCCACCCGAGCCGGCAGTGCCACAAGCCCGAGCTGCCGAGCAGCCGAGCCAGAAACACGAAAAATGGAACTAAAACGGCGATTCTATGGACTAAACGGTGCTTCAGGGATCTAGTCGCGATTAACTTTAAACATGAAGGGATAGCAAAAAAGATTTGTGAGGCACAGTAAAATGTGCTCACAAAGGATAACAAGGTGATAAGGCTACTGTACACGTTGCAAGAATCACGTGAGCGCAAGAATCGATGAAAACAGAGTTAAAACGGAAAAGATATGGCTAAAACAGTGCACCAGGGACTTTTTTGTGAGAGTTTTGAACTTCCAGGGGCTAGCTCTAAAGAAACCAGGGACTAAAACAAAATTAAACCTAACTCGCGAGGGTTAGAAAGCAAAACTACACTTCCTGGACGGCAGGTTTTATTTCCTAAAAGGTCAGGGTCTAAAACAGAAAAGGGAGGGCCGTTTTGTAATTATTTTTGAACTAGAGGGGACCGTGGGTTGATTTCAAAAAAAGTGGAGGGCTCTTTTGCAAAAACACCATGGCTGACCGTTATCTTGAGGTTTGACTCGGGCTGGATCTAATCGTGGCCGCTGGATCTAGGTCTGAGGGTGGGGACGCGATGCGGCGACGCAGGCGGCGGCGGCGGCTCGCCGGCATTGGCCTAAAACAGCCGTCCAGGGTTCTTTTCGAGCGCGGGTGGCACGATTAGCGAGCTAGCGAGTTCGCGAACTCAATTAGGGGGTTTGGGAGGGAGCTAGGGCGGTGGAGACCTAGCGCGGCGGCGGAGCGGAGCTCCGGCGAGCTAATACACGCGCGTGAGAGGAAAAGAGAGAGAGATAAGGGGTCAGAGGGCTTGCTCTAACCACAGAGAAGCTCCGAGGCGGTGATGTCGTCGAGAAGGCGAAGCGGGACGGCGGCGCGGTGCGGAGCTCCGAGCTCTCGACAAAGGCGGCGGCTAGTGTTTGCGTGAGAGGGCGGCGGCTGCGGGATAGGGTTCAAGGGGGGTGCGGCGCCTTATATAGGGCGGGGCGCGGCGCCTTGGCGTGCGGGCCAAGGCCGGCAGGCGCGGCGCGGTCTCGGGGCCCGGCCGGACTCGGGAGAGTCCCGGTCCGTCCCGAGCTCGGGGACGACCCCGACAGGCGGGCCCCACCTGTCGGTGGGCTGCGGGAGGGGGCGGCGTCGGGTTGGGCCGAGACGAGGAGATGGGCCGCGCGCGGGGGAGGTGCTGGGCCGCGAGGAATGCGAAGCGGGCTGCGGGAGAGGGAAACGGACGGGCCGGCGGGGGAGGAAAAAGAGAGGGAAATGCTGGGCTGGCTTGGGGTTTTAGGCTGAAAGAGGCTTTCTTTTTTTTCTTTTCTTTTGCAAGAGATTCAAACAAATTCAATTTGAATTCAAATTTGAAGAATTCAAATTCAAATTGAACCACAACATTAAAACAATGCAAGGGTAGCATGAGTGCAACACACAACCAACTTCATTTTATTTTTTTTAAATTCAAACAAACTTTATTTATTTTTACTAAATTCCCTGTGAACAAAAGAAAATGTTGCAAAATTTTAAAAACCTGAGAAAATTGTGGCTTTATTATTTATTTTAGTCACATCCTGAAATTTGAAAATTTCAGGGTGTGACAAATTGCTTCTTTGTATCTTTCTTTTGCTCTTAGGATAACCAAGGCAAATTCAGTCTTAAAATGTCGAATGCAGGCTACCGAGCGCATCCAAATACTCCAGCAGAAGAGAATGATAAGTCCATGAAGAACAGAAGAAGGGAGTGCTAGGCTGAGCTTTAACTTCTTACAAGCGTCAAAAAAGGATCAACCTCATGAAAAAAAAATACCGATCATGAACCAACAGGCCTGTGCAAACGGGCATGAAATGAACAGGTGTGACAGGGATTCATCAACCCCCAAATTGCAGCAAGCACAGTAGTAGGAGGCAGTTGCATGTGCCGTCTCCTAAGGAGTTCCCTGGTGCTGAGTCTGTCCCGGAGCAGAAGCCAAAAGAAGACTTTGTGCTTATTTTGACAAGAAGATTTCCATAGCCAACGGAAAGCTGATGTGTAGGCATATGACCAGTTAAGTGAACATAAGCTTTAGAAGAGGAGTATATTGATGAACCCAAATGTATGTCCAATAATCATTCTCATTGGAGTCTGGTAAACCATTCAAGTAATGAGCAAGCTCCAAGAGTTGCTGTGCAGCCGGGGGGACAAGGGCAGATGAAGCATCGCAGCAGGTCCTTCAGCATTTCGGGAAGAACTGATTGAGATTTGTGTAGACTTTGCAAAGAAGAAAAGTTGAGAGTTGAGGGTAGTGGTGTCTTGGCACTTTGTTCAGCCATAAATCATCCAAAAAAGACAACTAGCACCATCCAAAACATTAACCATGGCTAAACCCATAAAGGAATCAAGCAGCTTCAGAATATCTCTCCACAAAAAAGATCCTTTCCTTTAATGGTTGAGGGTAAGAGCATCTCCAACAGATTATCCATCCTTCTCCCCAATACCTAAAAATTGTCTTTTTGGTGATTGAAGTGCTCCAACAAATTACCAATCCAATCCCCATTACCAAAAATTTTTTTGGCGATCACCAAAAAACAAGCCTCCAATCACCTACATATAGCCAGGAAGATCTCTAGGTTCCAACCGTGCACAAGGCAATTTAATCTCCGTAGAGGAACTTGTCATGTGCCAGCAACTTATCATTGGCGTTACCTCAAATCTTTTTTCCTGTATGTTATTCGTCATCTGAACCTGAGATAGAAATAGAGATGAAATTGAGATTAGAAGAAAATGGACCAGGGAAAATGGGCTAGGAGAACAGGGGAGAACAACCGGAGCTAGCCTGCCACAGCGCAATTAAGTTTAGAAGAAATGGGAAATGAGAGAAGCAAGGAGTAACTGCAGAAGCTACCGCACCTTCATATTTAATATATATAGCATGGTTGGGATGATTGGGATGCATTTCAGCTGCATGCATCAGCGCAGCCTTGGCTTGCTCCGCCTTTTCCTTGCTAGCGCCTTCACATCGGACTTCAGCGATGATTGACTGCAGCGATGGCAGGTTCCTAAGGCCCATGTCAAAACCACCATCGTTGCTGGCATTGCCTCTTGCCTCCCGCACATAATACAACCACCTGAGCAAAAGGTCTCTGAGCCTTGGCATAGCTCCTTGTTGAAATACCACTGGCCATACAAATTTCCAGAAGTAACAGGATACAAGGCACGGGAACGCACCAGCACCAACAATGAATCCCTCAAGGATTCTGAGGTTCTTATTGTCCACTGCTAGGTATAGAGAGCGGAGAGCTGGCAACCTCCCTAGGATATCGAGATCGACCTGATGTACCTCCCTCACGACGATGGATAGGCAGGTGAGATCCGGAACAAGCGATGGATTCACCCAAGCCGGCAGTGTAGAAAACCAATAGCTGTCCATTATCCGCAGCTCCCGAATATGTCGAGGGGCGATCCAAGTGTCCAATGCACCGATGCTACGTTGACCAGGAGAGACATAGATTTCTAGTTGCTGGATCTTTTGTAGCTTGCGTAGGCACTCCAACAGCTTGTCATTCCACTCGTCCAATTGAATACGCAGCTGCCTCAATTCAGTTAGCTGGCCCAACTCCTCTATAATGTTTATGGTGGAGTCATCAATCCATAACCGTGACAGCTGCTCAAGGCATGTTAGGTTTCCGATTCCGTTTGGCACTCCTGTAGACACGTCAATGTCTAGGCACATCAAATTTCTTAGCTGGACAACACTCCAAGGCAAGCTGGAAATATAATTGCGCCTCACATCCAATGTTTGTAGAAATTGCAGGTTTCCTATTTCTTTTGGGAGATGAGAAATACGTGTATGATACAGTCCCAAATACCTCAAGTGACATAAATTCCCAAGGTACTTAAGGCTATTTGTTTGTGAAAGATTGCAATCCTCTAAATCCAGTACACGTAAAACTCGGCAGCTGCCAGCAGCCGGCACTTGAGCAACGGCAGATGGGAAGATAACAACAGACCTTGCATGTTGCAACAAGCTCCTTGTAGCTTGAGCCATTACATGACTTTTCTTGCCATTTTGAAGGGACAACCTCCGAATCGTATTTGATGGAGATGTGCTATCCATATCACTTAGTACAGTAACAAAGTTTTCTTCACTTGACAAGGAACGGATAAGATCGAGCACCATATCATGTATTCGACAACTACATAGCATGCCAGTTAATGAGTTATATAACGGTTGGATAATACTTCTATTTATGAGCTCGTTGAAGTAACTCTCTCCGAGTTCAAATAGACTCTTCCCCTGTTTTCCACATTGCATAAAACCTTCACCTATCCACATCCTTATCAAACGATCTTTGTCAATTACAAAATCTTCAGGAAACATGCTTAAATATAATAAACAAGTCCTTAGATGGCATGGCAGCTCATAATAGCTAAAAGACAAAATCTTTCTCATATTCTCCACGTCCATATTGTTTTCCATACCAGTACCAACAGAGTTATACACCTCATACCACTCCAGTTTATTTCTTGCTTTGCAAGCTAGCAAACTAGCCATTGTAATAATTGCTAAGGGCACACCAGCACATTTCTTTAGTATTCTGTCAGATACTTCAGCCAGTTCATCATCAGGACATTTTTCTGTTTCTTCATTATTGTCTTTATTTTCAATACCAAATATTCTTCTTAAAAATAGCTTCCGAGATTTGTTCGAAGAAAGGGGTTTCATCTTGTAAGCACAACCGGCTTGTTCAGCAACATTAGAAACACGAGTAGTTGTCATAATTGTGTATCCAACATCATTATTAGGCAAAGCACATCTAATACTTTTCCAAACTGAGATATCCCATATGTCATCAACAACAACGAAATACCTACACATATCACAAGTTATTAGAAAAAACTTGTGATTTTAGGATGGAAAAATGTTCTTATATTGTTCATGTACCATTTAGATGCAAATTTAGCTAACTGGCATGGCACTACTGATGATTTAATGATTAAACTAAAATAGGGAGCGGCTGGATTGGTAAGTCCATGAACAAAATAAGTCCAACCAGAATCTTTGCCAAAACAAAGTGTGGTCCAGTCAGGAAATTATTTGCACTTAATAATGATGTGATAAAGCTTAAGTGGTTGTGTTTTACCATTTAATTACGGCCATGCATGAACATTTAACCACTTGTAGACTTATACTTCATATGTATAATTGACGAATGGAGTATTGTGAACAGAGGGTGTAAATTATCATTGGCAAAAAATCTAATATATGTATAAATTGGCAAAAGGAGTGCTTTCATACCTTTTGTCTTGAAGCGATTCTCTGATTACTTTTATGAGTCGACTCTCATCCAATATTTCTTCATTAATGTTCTTGCCAAGATCATATAGCAACCCCTTGTATAGTTTCCTCAGGTCAGGTGTCTGAGATACAGAAACAAAAGCACAACAATCGAATTGTGCTCTAATCTTTTCATAAACTGCATTAGCAAGAGTTGTCTTTCCCAGGCCTCCAAATCCAACAATTGAAACTATCTTCCCTTGCTTCATGGGGATGTTATTCTCTTCTGTCAAAAAATTATTGATGAACTCATCCCTTGCCTCATCAATTCCAACAAGCTCTTTCACCTCAGTGTACTGAGTGAATAAACGAGGGTCGACAGTAACAGATTTATCAACACCAAGGTTGACCTCATACCTGCGCCGCCGCTCGTGCACCTCCATGACGTGGCTCTTGATCTCTCTGACTTTTTTAGCAATCTTATGGCGAACCTTTGGCTGCATCAGCAAGTTGAGGCTCCTATCAATGACCTTTTTGAGCCCATGCTGTGTGCCCAGCCTTTTGCCCTTGCATTGCACCATGAATGTGTCAATACTATCCTCTATGTCGTAGGACAGCTCCCTCACATTCCTGGACCAGATCTTATCCTTATTGAGAAGCTGGTCTGCCGGAGTCCTGGAGATGTCCTCGAGGGTACCCTTCATGCTCTCGAGCTCTTCTTGCAGGAACTTGATCTCCCCCTTCAGCCCCTTCTGCAAATTGTACTCGCCAGCGGCCACACCAGCGAGCTTCTTGATGACGCTAGGCAGAGCCCCCGTCACAACTTCCATGGTTTTTTTGTCCCTAGATAAACGAGTGCATTGATTGAGATTTTTGTGTGTTTGTGTGCCCACAGCCTCACGGGCAGCAATAAGCAGTGCCGTGCAGAGTTCTAAAGAACAAGAGCTTGCGAGCTGAGACTCACTGGTCGATGCTGGTCAGCAATGGAGCCTCCTCGCCGGATCAGGCTGCCCGCAAGCCGCAGCTCATCACGGATCGAGCTTGATTGACTAGAAGTCGCTGCTGCATTGGAAGAGGAAGCGCCTGATGGGATGAAGGCGAAGGTAAATGTAGTAAGATATGAGTGAGAGAGAGAGAGAGAGAGAGAGAGAGAGAGAGAGAGAGAGAGAGAGAGAGAGTAGAAGGCATTGGATCATCGTCCTGCTCCTGGCCCCGCTGCTTATCCAGGACGACGCGCTCACTCCAGTCGAGGTCAAGGTCTTCGGTCTGGCCCATCATCCTCCGTTCATTTGATTGCTTGACTACAACAAAACATGCATGTAGAGATACTATTTTTTGGCTTCTAGAGGCATTTCTATTTTTTGGCTTCTAGAGGCATTTTACGTTGTCTCTACGTAATCGTAGAGTCATTTTTCACTATGTCATAGAGGTGCCACTACAACCAGTGTCTCTTTGATAGAAGAGACACTTTGTTAATTATCTCTATATTCTATAAGACAACTTGTAATGACACACTATTATGTCTCTACCCTCTAGGTGCACTAAAAAATATTTAAAAACATAACAGTACTTGAGTGATGGAGCTTTGAAGCTTCGAACTCAAGACCTCATACCATATTGCATAATCCTCAACTTTCTAGCCATCTCAACCTTACAACAATTGTTACACATATACTTAGTATAATTCTTATGTGTATTCCATAATGCGCCTCAATGATCTAAATAGTGTCTCAAGATATTAAAAGGAATGAATCAAACTATGCCTCTATGGGGCTAAGGTCAAAAATTAGAGTGTCTCAAACTTCCCCCTAGTAATTTGTATTGACATTTTACGAAATGACTTCAAAAATGACTCTATGATTTAAAATGCCTCAAATAGTGTCTTAATACATGTGACGCTTTCTAAAATGCCACAAAAAGTGTCTTTACAATATATTGTGACATATTTGTAAAGACAAATTATTAAATTTCTATACAAAAGTGTCTCTACATTAGATTTGTGTTGTAGTCTCCTGTCACTTCTCGCTGTTCACTGCTGCCATGGGGGAGGATGGCGAGTCCGCTGGAACACAAGGGAGGCAAATAATGGACAGAGAGAGACACACTATAACAAAACATGCATGTAGAGACACTATTTTTGGCTTCTAGAGATATTTTACGTTGTCTCTATATAATCGTAGTCATTTTTCACTATGTCGTAGAGGTGCTAATACAACCAGTGTCTCTTTGATAGAAATAATCTCGTAGAGTCATTTTACTTTGTTAATTGTCTCTATGTTCTATAAGACAACTTGTAATGACACACTATTTTGTCTCTACCCTCTAGGTGCACTAAAAAATATTGATAGCCATCTCAACCTTACAGCAATTGTTACATGTATACTTAGTATAATTCTTGTAAGTATTTCATAATGCGCCTCAATGATCTTAATAATATCTCAAGATATTAAAAGGAATGAATCAAACTATGTCTCTATGGGGCTAAAGTCAAAAAAGTGTCTCAAACTTGCTCCTAATAATCTGTATTGATATTTTACGAAATGATTTAAAAAAATGTCTATGATTTAAAATTCCTCAAATAGTATCTCAATACATGTGACGTTTTCTAAAGTGCCACAAAAAGTGTCTTTACAATATATTGTGACATATTTATAAAGACAAATTAGAAAATATCTATACAAAAGTATCTCTACATTAGATTTGTGTTGTAGTGGCTATTGGATTCCTGCACGGCCTGTCCTACACCTCAGGCAATTGCTACCGGCCAGCAGCTCTGTATCAATGGCTACTGATGAACTCAGCGTCTGGTAGCTGCTTGTCGAGGAGGAGGGCCACACCCATGCGCCCTGTCGGGTGCCCGCCGGAGGTCAAGGTCTTCGCCGGGTATACCCATGGATCTGACGAGGGCAACATGCACGCGTCAGTAATAATGGAAGAGAGAAGGATAGAAGAGCGTTTAAATCTTTGTATCCCGGTTCGTGCAGTTCTAATTGATCACATTTGAAAGGGATGAAGTCGGAGTAGCTGCTGGAGTAACAAAAGACTCATGTTTTTTTTTCCTGGTTTCAGCATTGCAAGGAGGCAACTAGCATTCGATTTGCCAACTCTGTTTCGTACTGGCTACAAAGGGAGCAACGGAGAACCGGAGAAGAAAGGGATAGGACAGGATGGTGTAGTTTCTCAGTCTTGTCCTGCTGGCAAACAGAGCCTGCACTGGAGCTCGATGCCAAGCAATTGCAAATGCATTTTTTTATGTGGGCCAGTCCAGGCGAACTGATGTCATTTTACATCGCATTCTAAATTCCACAATCCAACAAATATAAGAGATTAAGGGGGGATGATAACTTGGTGGAACAAGAAAGTAGGATATAATTACGCCTAAAGACTAATGTAGCTAGCTCTGCTGTTCTATGTACTAATCCAAGTACTCATACTTATAAAAGTCTTTTCTTCTGCTTCTAATCTCACCAGCTTTACACGTACGGTTCAACCAAACTCATGCTGCGGCAGTGTACGCTAGTCAGCAGAGTGACATCTACAAATTAAAATTGCATTTCAAGGAATTACACTAACTTCTTAGAAAGTACGTGTTCCCTGGGACTAAATTATCTTTATAATAATGCCACCAAGAGCTGCACAATTTTTGGCTATGCTCTAACAAACTACACTTTATAGATGAAGTTTCGACTTCAGTAATATACAATGGGCATTAGCACGGATTCACTGCCTTTATGGTTATTGCGACAAGATGACAAGTTAAACAAATTTGGAACATGAGTTGAGAAGGAAGCGGTTCATCGGGAGGAATTGCACTGGCAGTATGATTGCAGGGGAGAAAGTTAAGCAGATCATCCATTGCAGTGACATCAACTGGATCCACTGCAACTGATTATATGCATTTACTGTAGCATGCATGAAGCTTTCCCTGCTGATTCAGCATTTTAGCTAAATATGAATCATCCGATTATATCTATGAATCAGTAATTAGAGGTGCCTCCACCTTAATCCTCGTGAAACATACGAGAAAAATAATATAAATTCTAGAAATTCTCATAAAAATAGGAAACATTCTCGATAGACTATAATTGTCTTTAATAATAGTAGCCATATCTATTCCATTTTCTAAAAATAGCCTAAAATAACCATTAAATCTGTCTCACATTCCTGGCCCAGATCTTGTCCTCATTGGGAAACTGGTATGCCGGAGTCCTCGAGATGTCCTCGAGGGCACCCTCTTCATGCTCTCAAGCTCTTCTTGGAGGAACTTGATCCCCCCCTTCAGCCCCTTTTGCAGATTGTACTCACTGGTGACGAGATCAGCAAACTTCGGCAGGAGACTCGGCAGTGCCCCCGTCACGACCTCCATGAATCACCGAGTGCTGCTGGTTCCGAATGGAGACTCGTTACCGGATCAGTCAGCTCACTCGCTCGAGGTTTCTCCCTTGCAACTGTCTTGGAACAGGATGGAGAGACCGATGGGATGGAAGGGGAAGGCAATAATAATAGACGGGAGAGTTAGTAAAAGATGTCACTGTAAAACCTCGTCGTGTTCGTGACCAACTGTAGCGATGGCATGTTACACATAACAAAGGGTATTGAATTCTGCCTTATCTGTTTGTCCATAGAGAGACATGCCCAGCCACTTGTTATTATGGCCATCGCTCTGGCTCTGTTCCTGTCAACTGTGGAGGGTCATTGACAAATCGATGCAATTTCTTGTCAAATCCAATACAACTGTGGAGGGTCATTGACAAATCGATGCAATTTCTTGACAAATTCAATACCCCTGTCCACTTGCGCTTATGATTTTTGTGATCCTTACTGTTTTGTGTGTAACCAGATAACCATGACTATACATGCTGATGGGCACAGGAATATGCCGCGTATCCAACAATAGTTTAGCCGTCATGGGGAAAGCCGAGGCAATAGTCACTGATCTCAACTTAGGGTCTGTTTGGGAGGGTTTATTGCGGCTTCGGCAGCACCTGTGTTGCACCAAACAAGGAACCGTAGTGTGAAATCATTTGTGAAATCATTTTATAAGTCCGTACTAAAATGAACTAGAAGCCGGATGAAACTAGTATTTTTAGATTCACTGGCTTTGGCTTCACTAGGGAAGCTGTTTTGGGAGAAACAATCCCAAACGGCCTCTTAGTAGACATGTTTATGCATGTTGTGTTATTTGCATAATCCCAATTTAGAGCATCTCCAATAGCTATTGTATCTATGAATAGCTAAAATCCTGATATAGCTATTATGTAAAACAAAATAGCTAGCAAAAAAGGGATAAAATCCAACAGCTTCTCCAAAATCTAAAAAGAGATGGCTAGCGCTCAGCGCTAGGCAAAGATTCCCAGCGGCTCCTCCTGGATAAAAAACGAGGATAGAAGACGAGGTAGATAAAGTTTCTGTTGGATGTGGATTTTTTGTCTTTCTTTTTCTTTTTTAACTAACTCACCCAAGATACAAGAGCTCTTGGAGATACTCTTACAATCTTCAATGCCTGAAGAAGCTAGCCAGCTTCCACATTTTCCTGCTTTATTTGTTGATGAATCAATTATTACCTCTTCAAAGCCCCGTACCAAAAAATTTTCGAATCCGAATAGCAAAATTATAAATTTATTTCTCGGATTCTTAGTGATGTTTGATTTATTGAACTTCAACAGCATCTCCAGTAGTCCTCCTTTCCCTAATAAAATAGTACTGGGAAAAAGATATGCTATAGCAGTTCTCCAATACCTTTCCTTCCCCCAATTATTATTTGTTTGTCCCAATATTTCACCCATCTCCCCTCAAATAAAGGGAGAGTTCCTGCTCTACCAATACGGTAGTTGTATTGAGATAAAATTATTGGGGAATTGTAAACGTACCTCTCCCAATAATCCATAAAAATGGGATCAAAACATCATACTAACATTTTATTAGGAAATATTTATTGGGGGACTGCTGTAGATGCTCTAAGAAAATGAAATACTACTGAGTCCCTAAAGCATAATTTGAATCCGCAAAGTTGACTAGGGAATTATTAAGCCTCCTAAGGTGAATTCTAGGCCATGCAACTGGTATAACAGATCAGATGATTTTTGTACAATCATATTTGTATATGTGTTTTTTTCTGTTCATGTATTTTTCGTACTGCACCATTCAAATTGGCTTTGAAGAGGCATTGCACGCTATAATTTCCACAACTATATTTTGACAATAAGCGTACACTAATGATTTTCTTAGCATGATGGTACTCGAAAATCGCAGTCCCTTTCGAACTCATCAGCTGGATCATATCCGGATTTGGAACTGACCAGATCAACATTAGGGGTGGATAACGAGCCGGCTCTGCTCAGCTCAGCTCGTTATCTAAACCGGCTAGCCTAGCTCGGCTCATTAACAAAATGAGCAGAAAAACTAGCTCGGCTCAGCTCGGTCCAGCTCGCAAGCCCAGAGCAGTAAACATCCATATACTGATCAAAACGGCAGCAAGATGAAGCAAAAATGAAAAAAAAAACACCACGGACAAGAAGCTGGATTCACAGACAGTTGCTACAGCTCAATGAAAATGCAAATGTAGCCTAAAGAAGCCTTCGGATTTTGGATTAGCATGACAAAAGTGAGGCAAGAAGGCAGCACAACTGGAATCAGCGCAGCCTGCAGGAACCAGCCTTTGCGGATCCTCACCGAGACCTGCCTGGCTGATGCGCTCTGCTCCCTCCTCCATGCCCTTTTGGATTCAACGCTCGCAGGCTTGTGTTGCACTTCGTCCTCTTCCTCCATGAACTGACGCTTGGAGCAGAGGACGGATGGAGACAGAAAGGACAGGTGAGCAACGGGATCAAGACCGTGGGAACACGGGTGGAGGCGGCGCGGACGCGGCAGCGATGCGATCGAGAGGAGACTGGAGAGGCTGAGTGCCCGAGAAAGATGTCAATGTTGCCAATCTGATCTGACAGCGGAGTGCCGCGCGAAACGAGGGGGGGGGGGGGGGGTTTGGAAGTCGCTCGTTATGCTCCCTCCATTTAGGTATGATAAGCTATATTTTCACTTGGCACAATGACCAAGAGCAACAAGTATGCTTATCAGTCCATTAATCATGGTAACCATCTCCTCGTTTCTCCAATCATATTTCAGCGAGACTCCTTGTTTCCAGGAGTTTTAACTGCTGGCCCAACAAACCCCGAGGTAGAGTGTAACACCCGGTTTATAAAAGGACATAAACCGAGCAATCATATACGTGCCAGAATCAAATCATACGTATATACAACAGAATAAACAGTATATCACAGCACATATCACGTAAAAAGATATAATAAAGCGAATACGAATGTTATTTATTACATTAATGACAAAATGTCTGATACAGAGTATGCGGAAGCGTAAAAACATATACGAAAACTCTCGACGAAGCTGGGCGCCACAGGGACGTCGACTGGGAGACGAACGCCTAGAAGTCCTCATAGTCCTGGTAGCGCTGAGTGAACTCTCTCGCATCGGCAGGAACTGAGCAGCAGTATAGTGTCCCAAGAGGAAAAAGAGTAGAGTAGGCAAGAGTGAGTACACAACTTGTACTCAACAAGTATAACACAAACTATGAGGCTCTAAGGTTGGCTGACTCAACTGCATTAGCTTTTAAGTCTTGGCAAAATTTTATTAAAGCTAATTTCTACAAGTTGATGAATTACCATACCCCTATTACAAAGTAATTAATCAGAATTAAATTATAATACTACTGAGAACCAAACCAAACCGAACCAAACCAAGCCACCCGGGGAAACCTGCCTCGTCAAAGGAAGATAACCCCACTAATCAAAAGGAGGATCTGGGCCGCTCATGACCGTGAGCACGGCTAGTATACCAGTTTTACACTCTGCAGAGGTTGCACATTTTTACCCACAAGTCGTGAGCTACACTAGTTGTTCATCACACTTCCTTAGGTGAGATGACTAGCAAAGTCACTATGAGGCCTTTACAAAGAATCTCGTTGGTAAGGAGTAACCGCGAGGGTGGATCGGCGACTATGGAGCAGGTCTAGTGGGCGTCAAGACACGAAGCACAGACTAGGCCACTCAGCACGAGGGCCATAGAAGCTTACCTCCCCTGCCCCGCAGGTAAGTTACTCCAAACCAAAAAGACCTAATTATTACGCCAAGACCGTCCCATTCCAGTCTTGTGGTAGCGCTGTTGTCCCAGGTTGTCGCTCTATGAACCGGTCCTTATGGAGAGTGGCCAACCAAGCACTAAGCACCGTGCTGGCCTCCTAAACCATGTTTTTAACAAAACATATTTTAACGAGACGTGAGCCACTCAAGCACGGAGCACAGAGGGACACTCCCAGAATTAAGTTGCATACACCATTAATCAAATTAATTAAAAAGGACCAAGTGTGTTATAGCGCGGCACCTAGCACAACTAACCAAAATGCAACCCAAGGTAATTATATAAAGGATAAATGTGGCTAGGAAATCCTTATAGGCATATAGTATTAAAATGCAGTATGAAATTGTAATTAAAGGTGATAGGTGGTGTTCATGTTATACTTGCCTTCCTCGTACTGCTCCTGCTGCTGCTCAAACTGGTCGAAAGACGGCTGCTCCGGGTACTGGTACTGGGGCTCCTCAGATGGATCACCGTCTACTCACGAACACATGGCCAAAAGCAAGGCACACAATAAGCATACAAGAAAACACTAACAAAAGCTAAGAAATAGTACATAAATACATAAAAATAGCACACTAAACTAGTCTAAAACTATTCTACGCATTACAACGATCCCGTGGATATAAAGAACGCCTAAACCGGAGCTAAAACGCAAAATCTAGGCTAAAAACAAGATCCAGGGACCTATTTGTAAGAAAACTAGAGTTCCAGGGGGTTTCTGGGCAAAATCGAGGACTAAAATGTAATTAAACTAAAACTCTGGGGTCTAACTCGCAAAAAGACTGGTGCTGGACGGCGGATTCGATTTCTAGGAAGCTCAGGGGTCCGGGTGTTAAATTCTGGGCTTAACTAGAATTAAATTTGAACTGGCTGGGACGGCGGGTTGTTTTCAAAGAAGTCCAGGGGCTCTTAAGCAAATGTGTCAGGCTGAAGGGGTATCTAGCGATGTGGATCGTTGGATCTAGATCTAGTGGTTCAGATCTAGAGTAGACTCGATCTAATCTCGGGCGTCCACGCTAGATCCGACGATCAGGAACCAACGGGGCGCGGGGCAGCGGCGCAGGTTGCCATCGACCTGTGCCCGCGGCGGAGCGCGGCGGCGTGGCATCGGCATGCCGGCGTTTTAGGATCTAGGGCGTGCTACAAGGCCTACAAGCTAGCGCAATCGATAGAGGCGACCGTGCTGGTGCTCACCGGGGTAGGCTTCGGGTCGGAGATGCCGCGCGGCGTGGTCGTCGGCGAAGTCAGGGCGGCGGCCCTCGGACGGGGTCGGAGACGGGTCGAAGCAGTGGTCCTCCGGGCCTGCTGATTAGCCGACGGGGTCCGTGCGGCTCCTGTGTAGGTGGTCCAGGGATCAGGGAAGCGTGAACAGCATCGGTAGCAAGGAAATTCAACGGCGGTCCGTCCTCACCGGAGTTGAGGTCAGTCGCGATTCCGGCACTGTGCAGGTAGAGCTCGGGGATGGTGGGCACGGGGTTGTTCCAGGGCCCGAGGCGAAGCTGCGGTGGTGGGTTGCAGGGCCTGGGACACAGCGTGGCGCCGTGGCCGCGGCGGCGGGGTGTCCTGCTCTGGGCGGAGGCAAGGCGGGGTGGCGGAGTTAGGTTTAGAGGCGGCTGCGGGATGGGGGAGGGCGCAGGGGTGCAGCTGCATTTAAAGGGGAGGTGTCGAGGATCGCGGGTGTAGTTGGGGAAGGGAAACCCCGGCGAGGATTGCAGGGTGACGCGGCGCGGCCGTTGCGCGAGCGGAGGGCGCGGGGAAGGGGATGACAAGAGGGGCCGCGCTGTCGGTGAGGGGAGGGGGTGACGCGCGGGGTCTGGTGACGCAAGGTCTGCGGGAAACGGTGCGGCTGACGCATGTTGCCGGTTGTCAGCGGGAGGGAGGCGCGCGCGGTGCGGGAGGAGTCGCTGGCGTGCGGCCGAACGGGAGGCGGGGAGAGGAGCTAGGCCGCTGCGCGCCAGGCGGGCCGAGCGCGTGCGGGCTGAGCGGCGTGTGGGAGTTGGGCCAGGCGAGCGGGAGGGAAAGGGAGTGGGGAGTCCGGGCCGTGCGGGGGAGTGAAGGGAGGAGAGAGTGGGCCGCCGGGTTGGGCTGGCTGGGGTTTGGGTTTGAGTCCAGTTGGGGTTTCTAATTCATTCTTCTTTTCTATTTCTAGCTCAACTCAAGTCTAATGAATTCAAATACAAATTTGAATTCAACCCTAGCACTCAAACCAATAAAAGAGATGCTCCAGCATGAATGCAACAAATTTTTTTTAACCCTATGATAAATTTTAATTACTTATGGAACAAAAATTAGATTAAATGCAAGACTAGACATATAAGACCTTAGAAAAATAAATAAAACCAATTAAATTTATTATTAAATGCTAGAATTTAAATTAGGGTGTTACATAGAGACTAAATACATCAATCAATATTGAATTTCTCAATTTTGAAAATATAGCTATCATAACTGAATGGAGGGAGTACTAACGAGCTAAAATGTTAGCTCGGCTTGTTAAGAAATTAGAATGACCCGAGCCAAGCTAGTGTCGAGCTGAGCCAAGCTAGTGTCGAGCCGAGCGAGCAAACAAGCTGCGAGCTTTTTATCCGGTCCTAATCAAGTTGTCGTCTTTCCATGTGTGTTAAGCAAGGGATCAAAGCTTCGTCAATGCAAATATACCTTCCGGCTTAAGGTTTCCTTCCATCGCTGACTGCTAGCTGTAGACACTCAAAACAATCCCATTTCGATCGCTTTACAAGCCTTACCAATTGCATGCCAGTAGTTTCAAGATTAAACACATTCAAGAGGCTAAATCTTGACAGTGCACTGCTGTATCCTTTGTTTGATCGATCGTGGACGCGACTGAACGTTCTTCGCAAGAAGATGCCCGCACACCCGGCACCACTGACCTGACTTTCATGTTTCGGGCTGCATCGGCCGGCGATGAGAGAGAGCATGCCATCGTGGTCACCTGCGAGCATGCAATTGCAGGCAGCTCAGTCCTGACGAGCGTTGCCGGCAGCCGGTACGTGGGTGGGTCCGTCCGGGGTAGCTGGAGGTACTTGTCGGCGTCATGTTCTGCACTTCAGAGCAGAGTAATGCACAGAAGAGAGCACAATGAAACAGAGCATGCTTAACTCAACTGCTATCCAGTAATCTTATATTCTCATTGCACACCAAAACAGAGCAGGCGTCCTAGTTGCATTGAAATGCTACATCAGTTGGCCTGTATTACAGAGAAAGAGAGCGAGCGACCATGCATACAGGCACCGCCGCTCTGAAGTATCACTGGCAGATTATGCAAAATTAACATGTTGACCTTCTTCGTCATACAGGCAGCAGTCATGAAGATTAATATATGAACAACGGTAGGACAAATACAATGCAGAAGAAACTAAGCAAATGATTTTGGTTTTAATTTGAGAGCTTCAAGGGATCCAACTAATGCTGCACTCGACACCAGCAGAACGTACAATACAAGGTTTGCAGGCTCCTGAGGCCGGCACATTGCGCTGCCTTTCCCATGCACCGCATTATTGATGCCAGAGAGCAAAGTTATTAGTACTGCAAAAAAGGAGTAAAATTTAGCCGGCTAGGAAGACATCCAGGTTCCAAGCGTGCACAAGGCTTAACCAACCAAATCTAACCCACGCACACGGACATTTCCATGGGAAACTGAGTAGATAATAGCACTACATGTGTGAGCAATTTCCAGGATTCATTCGCTCACAGGTTTCAAGTTGTTTGGTGCTGTCCATGGGCGAGCTATTTTATCTCTGCAAATGTGGCGATTTGCGCCAACTCAAATCTTTGCTTCGATTTCGTTATTCGTCATGTCAACCTGAGATTGAATTGAAAACAAAATTAAGGTTAGAAGGAAATAAAGAAGGGAAGATGTATTAGAATAACGGGAAAGAATAATTACAGGAGTTACCACACCTTCAGAACGGAGGATAACCACCCCGTCCTGCAACGATGGCAAGTTCTCCAGGCCCATGTCGAGATCACCATCGTTGCTGGCAATTCCTCTTCCCTCCCGCACATAAAACAATGGCCAGAGCCGAAGCTCTCTGAGCCTTGGCGTAGCTCCTTGTTGAAATATCACTGGCCATACAAATTGCGAGAAGAGACAGAATACAAGGTACGGGAACGAACCAGCACCAACAATGAATCCCTGAAGGATTCCGAGGTTCTTATTGTCCACCGCCAAACGTAGAGAGCGGAGAGAGGCCAACCTCCCTAAGGCTTCAAGATCAACCTGGTGTAGTTGCCTCACGGCAATGGATAGGAAGGTGAGGTCCGAAACAAGCGATGGATTCACCCAAGCTGGCAGTGTAGAAAACCAACAGCTTCGTACTCCCAAATGACGAATATGTCGAGGGACAATCCAAGGTCTTGTTTAGTTCTTCCTCGGAAAGTTTTTGAAATGGAATTTTTCATATTTGAAGTATTAAACATAGACTAATCATAAAACTAATTACAGAACTCGTCTGTAAACTACGAGACGAATTTATTAAGACTAATTAATCCATCATTAGCACATATTAACTGTAGCAATTTATTATCTAATCACGGACTAATTAGGCTCAAAAGATTCGTCTCCCAATTTACAGATAATCTGTGAAAATCAATTTTTTCGTCTATATTTAATACGCCATACATGTGTCCAAACATTAATGTAATTTATATGTAAATTTTTTGACATGTAACTAAAGGCCCAAGTGTCCAATCCACCGATGCCATGTTGACCAGGATAGACAGAGATTTCTAGTTCATGGATCTTTTGCAGCTTGCGTAGGCCCTCCAACATCTTGTGATTCCAGTCATTCAATTGAATCCACGGATGCCTCAGTTTAGTTAGCTGGCCCCACTCTTCTATAACATTTATGGTGGAGTCATCAATGCATAAATGTGACAGCTGCTCAAGACATGTTAGGGCTCGTTTGGTTTTTTAAGTTGTTGTCACATCGAATATCGAATATTCGGATGTCAATTTGAATATTCGGATATCAAATTAATATAAAACTAATTGCATAAGTTACAATTAGGGCTCTAGATGAATCTATCAAGTATAATTAATGCACGATTAGCGAATAGTTATTGTAGTAATTAGTGAACAAATTATGGACTAATTAGGCTTAATAGATTCGTCTCGTGATTAAATCACGACTTATGAAATTAGTTTTGTAATAAGTCTATGTTTAGTACTCTTAATTGGTGTTTAAACATACGATGTGACGGGACTTATGACTTAAACTGAAAAAATCAAAGGAGACCTTAGGTTTCCGATTCCATTTGGCACTCTTGTAGATGAATCAATGTGCAGGCACATCAAATTTCTTAGCTGGACAACACTCCAAGGCAAGCTGGAAATAGTATTGAGCCTCACATCCAATGTTTGTAGAAATTGCAGGTTTCCTATTTCTTCCTGGAGCTGAGAAATATGCGTACACTATAATCTCAAGCACCTCAACTGATATAAGTTTCCAAGGTGCTTAAGGCTATTAGTTTGTGAAATGTTGCAATCCTCTAAATCCAGTACACGTAAAACTCGGCAGCTGCCAGGAGTCAGCACTTGAGCAACGGAAGAGGTGAAGACAACAACTGACCTTGCATGTTGTAACAAGCTCCTAGTAGCTTGAGCCACTATGTCACTTTCCTTGCTATTTTGAAGGGACAACCTCCGAAACATATTTGATGGAGATGGGCTATCCATACCACTTAGTACAGTAACAAAGTTTTCTTCACTTGACAAAGAACGGATAAGATCGAGCACCATATCATGTATGCGACAACTATTTAGCATGCCAGTTACTGAGTTATAGGTTGGATCATACTTCTATTGATGAGCTTGTTGAAGCAACTCTCTCCGAGTTCAAATAGACTCCTCCCTATTTCAAATGGACTCTTCCCCTGTTTTTCCCATTGGATAAAACCTTCAGCTATCCACATTCTTATCAAGCGGTCCATGGCAATTTTAAAATTTTTAGGAAACATGCTTAAATATAACAAGCAAGTCCTTAGATGGCATGGTAGCTCATAATAGCTAAAAGACAAAAAATTTCTCATATTCTTGACATCCATATTGTTTTCCATACCAGTACCAACAGAGTTGTACACTTCATACCACTCCAATTTATTTCTTGCTTTGCATGCTAGCAGACTAGACAACATAATAATTGCTAAGGGTACACCACCACATTTGTTTAGTATTTTGTCAGATACTTCAGCCGACTCTTGGTCAGGACATTTTTCTATGTCTATATTATTATCTTTGTTTTCTGTGCCAAAAAGGTTTCAGCTTGTAAGCACCACCGGCCTGTTCAGCAACATCAGAAATATGGGTAGTTATGATGATAATGTATCCGGTATCATTATCTGGCAATGCACATCTGATCATTTTCCATACTGATATATCCCATATGTCATCAATAACCATGCAGTACCTATACAGATTGCAAGTTATTAGCAATGGTTTTAGGTTGGAAAAACTTCTAATAATATTCATATATATATCAAGATATGCAAATTAAGCTAACTAGACCATTAAATATTTTTATGATTAAACTAAAATAGCTAGGGAGCAGCTAGATTAGCATGTATTTAGACAAAATAAGTCCACTCAAAATCTTTGCCAAGACATAAAATAAGTCCAGTCAGAAACAAAGATTGTAGATATTGCTATATTATTTTCACTTAATAATGATGTGAAAAAATAAAGTCGTTATATTTTGTTATTTAACAAGGGCCAGGCATGTACATTTAGCTGACAATATGTCGACTTAGGCCATGTATAGAACTAATTGTGATTTCAGAAATCAGACAAAAATCATAATGAGATCTAAACAACTAGGTAATTGGATAGATAATAAATTCCAAGAACCCTTATTATTGTAATCACACTATAGCTCTCCATCCTACTTTTGAGATTATAGATGCAACTAACCCTCCAACTATCTTATAATCTATAGATCCAAACAGCCCAACTATTTATAATGTATATAATCCAGATTATTTTACTCTATAGCCACTATCCAGATTCTTATAATTTGTACGAGATCCAAACATGGCCTTAGTATTATGAAAGAAAGACATAAATTATCCTTGGCAAAAAAAATTAGTCCACTCAGAATCTTTGCCAAAACATAACAGAAGTCCAATCAGAAATAAAGATCATATATTTTGCTATATTATTTTTGCACTCAATAATGATGTTAAAAAGACAAAGTGATTGTATTTTATTATTTAATAAGGGCCATGCATGAACATTTAGTTGATCGTATGTACACTTATGGAATGTCTAGATCTAATTGTGATTATACAAATTGGCTAAAAAGTTTTTATGAGAGCTAAACACACCAGGTAATTGGATAGATTATAAAAACCTTAGCACCCAGATTATTGTAATCCCACTATTTCCCTCAATCCTACTTTTGAGGATATAAACACAACTAACCCTCCCACCATTTTATAATCTAGAGGTCCAAACAGCCCAGCTATTATAATGTATAAATCCATACTCTTTTAATCTATGGCCACTATCCAGATTCTTATAATTTGTAGGAGATCCAGACATGGCCATAGTATTATAAACAACATAAATTATCATTGGCAAAAAAATCTCATATGTTCATATTCAATGTTTTAAATAGCAGGTTATATGATTTAGCGGCAGGGTTCTCAAAACGCTATTAGCGCCACTATAGCCCGCTATAGCGTGCTATTTTCTATTGCAGTGGTCATAGCAGCAGCTCCGCAAAACCGCTATAGCTCCGCTATAGCACCGCTATAGCCCGCTATTTAAAACATTGTTCATATTGACAGAAAGAATGGTCTCTCATACCTTTTCTCTTGAAGGAATTCTCTAAGTACTTTGATGAGCTGACTCTCATCCAATGTTTCTCCATTGATGTTCTTGCCAAGATTATAGAGCAAGCCCTTGAATAATTTCTTCAAATTAGGAATTTGAACTGAAACAAAAGCACAACAATCAAATTGTGCTCTAATCTTTTCTTAAACTGCATTTGCAAGAGTTGTCTTTCCCAGTCCCCAAATCCAACAAAGGAAACTATCTTTCCATTTTGCTGCATGGACACTCCATTCTCTTCTTCTAGAGTTTTGATTAGCTCATCTCTTGCCTCATCAATTCCAACAAGCTCTTTCACCTCCGTGTACTGAGCAAATAAATGAGGGTTGATCATGACAGGCATAGCAACATCATTGTTAATCTTGTACCTTTCGTGCCGCTTGGCTACCTCTTCGACACAGATCTTGATATCTCTAATCTCAGGGGCCATCCCATGACGAATCTTAGCCTTCCTGAACAAACCAACACTTCTATCAATGAATTTCTTGATGCCATGCAGATCGGCCTGCTCTTTGCCCTAGCCACGGACCACGAATGTGTCAATACTGTCCTCAATGTCATAGGACAGCTCCCCAAGTCCCTAGGCCAGATCTTATCTTGAATGTCAAGCCGGTCTGCCGGTGTACTAGAGACCTTCTCAAGGGCACCATTCATGCTCTCAAGCTCAGATTGGAGAAATCTAATCTTCCCCTTCACTCCCTTCTGCAGATGTAATCTCCGATGAGCAGTTCACCGAGCTTGGTGATAACGCTTGGCAGTGCACTTGTCACCACCTCCATGGATCTGTTCCTGGGCGAGGGCAAGGAGCTAGTAAGTTACTCTGTATTCTCCCTGTGTCGCACAAGGTGCATCTGAATAATAAAGGACGAGAGGGCTTGTAATTGGCTGGGCTGGTGGCTGGGCGTACAGTTGCAGCTGGTAGCCACTGTTCTGATTGAAAAAAGTGGCTGGCTTATCAACTGAAATGGCTGGTACCCTAGCTGAGATGTGCTACGTGAATGAGCGAGGGGGGAGCCAGTCGCGGACGTCGTGGCTTATCCAGCCGTTCGGCTGGTGATGGTCTGCCGGATCAGCCCAGCCGTTCCCGTCCCAGCCCAGCCAATTACGAGCAACCGAACGGGCTGTAGGTTCTTCTAGATGGGAATCAAGAGCTGCTGCAGCCAGGGAAGTCCTTGGATGGAGTGGAAGCTGGTCGTCACCAGATCGTGCTTCTGCGACACTATGCAACTTCCACGACTGCCTTGACTCGAAGTTGCTGCCACCTTGACACCAAGTTAGGTGCTCGCAGCTGTCATGGAATAGAACGCTAAGCCAATGGAGTGAATGGCAATAACAGATGAGTGAGAGTCGGAATCCAATCATATAAAGGCAAAACTATTGCTTGAATAATGAAAGAGATAGGATGGAAGTGAAATGACCCAAGAAATACAAAGGCCTGAGGACCAATGATGGTCACTCTTGGATGACGAGTGAATGACAACGTTGTGTGGATTTGATGTATCTCTTAGCTCGTGATGTGCAGGTGTAGGATGCGACATGGCGGTCGACGGCATTGCGGTGAAGGGCGAGCTCCAGCTTGGGTGCGATGGACCATGCGGCGATGACGGGCAAGCAGGAGGCTTGGCGCTGATGCATCATGCGGTGGTGAAGGACAAGTGGAGGCTTGGTGCTGAGGGGCCCGATGAGTCCGGATGGAGTCATGAGCGGTCCACATGGTGCACAATCAAAGCAAGAGTACATGGAGAGCGAGATTGTGATGAAGACGGCATCGGCCAAGTCAGGGAGGAAGGCAATGGGGAGTTCGAGTAGGATGCCTGTGTAGCGGGAGCGCGAAAGATCTCGAAGGCGTCGTGGTACTTGGCGGGGGTCGGACACGTGTCGACATCGCAGGTGGCAGGTTTGCCGGTTTGGGCCACAAAACCGGGGGCACGTTCGGTGCGGCCGGATGGCCGTCCCAGAGGACACGTGGCGTCATCGCGAAGCTTGTGTCGAGGCAAAGTGAAGTTGTGAAGGCAGCATGTCTGTCCGGTGGCCCGATAAAATGCTAGACGGTTTTACCCCTACGAGGTATTTGGCTTGTATGCTTAATGGGGGGTATTTTGGTCATTGACCAGGGCATCTATATATAGAGATATAGAGAGAGTGGGTTGTTTGAGGAAAATCACTTCTAGGATTTTCTCTCATTTTGGAGGTCTTCTCATTTGGGTGTGAGAGTTAGGGTTAGAAAGAGAGAGAGGAGATTGGATCTTTGATCTGATTTTTTTTGCCATCTTAGCTTTGTTGTGCTCAAGAGTGGTTTATAATCGGACCTCGTGGAGTAATCAAAAGATCAAATTCGTGTCCTTTTACTTCATCGCGAGCGCTTTTTTTCGCCATTTTCGGATGAATTTCGGGTGAATTTTCGTTCTTCGCATTTGGCCGCGTTTTGAGCCGGATTTCTTGAGGTGATTTGTTGCTAGGACACTTGTGAACATCTTTGATTCAATCACCTTTCAAATCTCTCGCCAATCAGCTCGGATTTTGAGTTTTCCCCAAATTCGTGTTATTGCTAGGGCGCTTTAGTTTTTCATCGTGGATGCTCCATCTTTTCGCGAACTTCTTCATGGACCTATTAGGTCGTTTGGTTGTGCATCTGTGGCCGAAATTTCGCTTGGATTCATGAAGTTTTGAGGAAGCAATTTTGATTTAAAGTCTTGGCGTGCGCGACGCGCGTGTGTAGCGGCGGCGTGGGGTGCACCAGCGGCCGTGTTGGTGGGCCAGGCGGGACGCACGCGAGCGCACGGGCTGGCGCTTTTTTCTTTTTTATATTTAAAAAAAAATCAAAATTTCAAAAATATATGTCCGTTTTGAAATATTTCAAAACTACCCCCCGGTCGCCCCCCCATAGGGCGACAAGCCCTAAGTGTAATTTTTTTCTTCAAATTTGCAACGAGGTCCCTGGCAAAAAAAATGCAAGGGGGGGCTGTCGCCCCCCCAACGGGCGACAGGGTCCCTCCCTCCCTATATAAGTCCAGGCCGCCATTCCCTTGTCATTTGAGCCTAAAAATTCAAAAAAAAAGAGAGGGGTGAGGAGAAGAAAAGTAGCGAAGCTCTGCCGAATTCCGCACTTATGATCTACCGATAACTTCCGTATGAATCTGTTGATATTGTATAACAATTTAATTTAATTAACAGATTAGCTGAATTAGATTTGGTGCTTTAGAACACTCATTTAGTATTACAATTTGAGTACTATTACAGACTTATTTTTAAATTAATTATGCATTAGAATAGAATTATGACAGTACCTTATTGATATTGCAGCATAAGATAATAGAATTATGACAGTACCTATATTTCACGCATCGATTTGGTATACGATATGTGCATTATTTAAATCATTGTTCATCATTTGGCGCACCACACTATAGCGCCAATGTCTTCGTCAGGATCAACCTACATTCCGTGGAGCAAGTGTGAAGCCACCGTACCTGAAGGAATTGATGTGCCAATGTGCTTCTGCGGTTCGTTATGCAAGTTCATGCAATCTGAGGTTTTAGGATATGACTACGGCATGAGGTTCTTTATGTGTGAGAACTACGAATATGATCCACCTAAGCGATACGGCAAAGACCGGGCCAAGGTAGCAGGACAACATACGCTATTTTTCTTTGTGACCTAACATTGAGTTGATTCTAATTTTTGTTGGACAAAGTCTCCTCCGCCTCTTTGTGATTTTATGCAGTGGTTCGACACCGTGCAGTCGCAGCAGGCAAAGGACTTTGTGGAACAACAAGCAAGATGGACTGCAGAATGTTGGCACCGAATGAAGCACGAGGAACAGCAAGGGGAGAAGCGCAAGAAAGAGCAAGAAGAGATCCGCAAGAGGATGGAGGAGGTGGATCGTAAGGCGGCGACCGAACGTGAAGCTGACAGGGAGAGAAAGCGAGAGAGGGCATGCCGTGCGAAGGAAGCTGGCCCCGAAACAATTAGGAAGGGCAAATATCCTCGGTGCACTCAGTAGAGTAGTACCATGTAATCCTGGCATTTTACATTCCATAAGGCATGGTAGGTTTAGATGCAACAAGAAATTACCTTGTCGCGTGCACATGCCACTGCAATTAGTTGTTTATGTTTTCAGTTGAGAGCTTGACTCTGTGTATTGTAACTTTTACCATTAATTTGCAGTTGTAGCCGGGAATCTATGAAATCTTTGAACTTGTCCTTAATATTTTCGGAGCTTTTCATGTCACTAGAATACTAAAAAGCACACATTTAATTAATATAACGATAAGAAATAAGAACTAAGAAATGCATTACATAATGTGAACCATCAAGTTTACATCATAATACAATGATAATGAAACACACATCACACATGCAGTGGCATGGCAGAACCCGTTGCAAACTACGGTAAACAGATTCTGGACTAACCTAACATGCCTTAGGTAATTTAAAAAAAACACAACAAACAAAACGATGCAGCATGTCACTAGCACTAGGGTAGTCCTAGTAGCCGTACCCCCACGTAGCAAACTGCGTTGAGCCTTCTCCGCAGTATCCACCCATTGCAGGTGGTGCAGGCGGTGGTGCTGGAGGCGCAGGGCCCTTCTTCTTGTGACAAGGGCAGTTGCAGTAAGGAATAGTGCATGGTTCATCCTGTGAACCGGCAGTATTGCTGGTATCAAAGATCTTTATCTGGAGGTACTCGATGAACTCCTGAACAGAATCAATTGGTGCAGGATCGACCCACCTAGTAAAACCACAGTTTTTTGGAGTATTGGAGGACTGCAAAACAAATTTCATGTAAGGTGTCTCATTGAAGATAAAGAAATGAAACAACCGAGTATTACCCATGCGTGTGGACATTTAAAGAAACGCCGACCGCCATCCATCCCGTCGGTGCACATCTCCACTAAGCAGTACTCACCATGTCTGCATTTTGGCCATGGTTCTCTACGATTATCGTATTATCGAAGAGGATTTTCATTGGTAAATTCACTCTTGTGCTGTGGCGGAAACTCAAACACTGGTTCTAGAAAGGAATCAGGTCCAAGAGGCCCCTCCCATATTATGGGGTCTCCCTTTCTTCCCCCTTTTCCTTTCCCAAAACCGTAGTAATTCTTCCCGCTAGACCCACCTCCAGACATTGGGTATACAATGAGCTTTGGTGTTTGAGTGCTGCTGGGAGTTCACAAACTTCGGAGTATTTATAGGCGCACAAAGGTCTGATACCCGGAGTGTGGAGTGTAAATACACCTAAAAAGCCTACATGACAACACAGTGAAGAGGCTAGCTGACCCAACACTGAAAAGGCTAGATTCGATTCTCGAAATGACTACTCGATGTATCTCTATGCATGCAGACTCACAGCACTGCATTGCTGCGGCTCGGTCGATCGCGCCTAGATGCCGCCTTCCCCACTACACGCCACAGACCTTCGCTATAGAATGACAGGTCCGTCGTCCTCGCTAGAGAGACTGCTTTGAAGGTGAGCTGGTGTGGTTGCCGTGTTGTCACATCTTTTTGAAAAGGTGGAAGGGCACTGCTATTGGGTTGTCGTCTTTTGTCACGTATGTCTGGGCAAAGAATGCGACATTTGGGAAACCCGTGATCGCCGTGCTGAGCAGTGGCAACCTGTGATCTCGTACTCACAGCTAGATACACTATGGTTCCTATTTTGAGCTATTCGAGCGTGTCACGAAGTTTACACTTTATGCGGTAGTCGTCATCATCGTCGGCGGGATCTCGGCCGCTAACTCCTACCGCACCTAACTTGTTCTTCATTAAATCATGGAAAAAATTCACCAGAACTTCCCTTATTTCACGAGCATTATGGAACCCACAAACATAACAAGTTCACATCAATAGTATCTATAGAAATAAATGACAAGTAACCTAGCACAATCATAAATATCGGATACAAATAAGCGGTCCACAGCTATCTCATTACAAATAAACATCAGAGATACAAACATTAGATATATCTAACCACCCCTATGGCGTCGGACCCTCTTAGCCCTCTGCTGGGCACGGACATGGCCCTCGAAGTAGATGAGAACATCCGGAGACCTCACCTGTCGCTCAAGACGCGAAAGGGGCTGCGGTGTCTGCTGCTGAGAGATCCCAAGTGGTGCTCCTCCTAGCTGTGAATACCCCAAGACATCGGGGTCAACTTGCGCGGCAGGCTTGTCTAGAGTCAAGCTGTCGAGTTCGTCTAAGGTGAAGCCCTCGTTATCTGGAATGAACGTACTCGAAACAAACCCTGCGTAACATATAAATGTAAACCAACATATGTTGCGTGGTAAATTAGTGAGTTTATCGAGAGAGTGTATTGTACCAGGTCGAAAGGAGGAAGAAGAAGGTCCGGCGCCCGCATCAGGGTAGAATCCTACGCATAAAATGCGGATGTTAGCGTACGCTCGTGTCTTTCATCATGACATATAGAAACCGAAATACGAAACATAAACTAACCTGTGTAGGCCAGTATCTGTGGCCCCGGTACTATCCCTGGATACGGTCCGCCAACCGGTCCAGTATGGCCAAACGCAGTAGCTGGATCGTATCCTGTATGTGATATTAGTAAATATGTAGGAACACTTGATTTAATTTTAAAGAGATATGTACGTTACCTGCACTTGGGAAGAACTGCGACGTCGGCCCGTGCACGGTCGACGGACACGGGAACGACGACGAGGCCTGGGACGACCCGTGGCTGTCTTCGTACTGCACACGGCTTCCCAAGTTGTGCACTACCTGACGCAACTGGTCATGCTGTCTCGACCATTCCTCTGTCTGCTCAAACTGGGTCATTGGGGATCCGGCACGTACCCTCGTCAGGTAAGTCGAGCAGTCAGTCTCCATCATGTTGCAAAGGCGAAACTGCATCCATTCAGTAAAGGAACAGTTAGAAACACATGAATTATCTTACGAGGCCGCCACCACACGCGGACCTACAGCCTCGCCGACGATAGGGAGGCCGAGGAGGTAGGCCATGTCCAGAAGCGTAGGAGTCATCTCCCCACACGGGAGGTGGAACGTGTGTGTCTCCGTCCTCCATCTGTCAACGAGCGCCGTCAGGAGGGATCGGTCGAGCTGAATAGGCCCACCCTCGACAAGACGGCCCAGAGTCAGTAGACCGGCCTCACATAACCTGCAATAAACAAAATTGTCGAAACAAAGGAATATCGACGAATACATAAGTGATAAACAATAATATTTCATTACATACCTGTTACACCAATCGTGGTGTATAGAGATCGCATCCCCAGGTGGACGAGGACGTAGCACCTCTAAGGCTCGGTGCTCAACTGCTGCAAAGTAAGACCTGTGGCTCGAGTCGGTAACTGGGTCTAGCAAGGAGGCCATCTCCATACCTGCATTCAAAAATATATGAGAACACATAGGTACATATATGTTTCATACAAACTAGACGCGTAATATTTATACATTACAGATATGTTCCATACAAACTGGACGCACGATTACTACATATTACAGATAGGTTCGATACAATTGTGGATCATGACACCGAATGCCTTCCACGAGCAATTCTCGCCGATGGTCGTCTGAACGTAGGAGGTGCTCCATCTCTGGGATTTCTGGAAGGACTGACATCAGCAGCATCGTGAAGTGCATTATGAGGACACTTCTTGTAGTTGTGACCCAATGCTCCACATTGGCTGCAATGCTTTTCTACCTTGCTTGCTTCGGACTCGTCCATACCATTCCGAATACGACGTGTTTGACGGCGGCCTTTGCCTTTCTTAGTGGCTGGATCATGAATAAACATCTTATTCTCATTATCCTGAATGAAAGGCCCCACTATTCCAATCCCGTATACCTCATGTCCCCATGTGGATACAGCTGCTTCCTTGCTGAAGTAAGGTGAAACAAATACTCCTAGCTGCAACGCAGACTCTGCACATGCCGCAATGAGATGCGAGCATGGCAAATGCAATAACTTAGGCTTCATGCAGGAGCAGAAGGCTTTGTCATCTACTATAATCAAACTCTCCTGTACCACCCTATCTCTACGGATACCACGACCAGTTCTATCCTTGCATAGAACCTCAAATCTATGCTCTATTGTACCTGTCGATATGACACGGTGCAGTTTGGCCTTTTCAATCTTCTCTTGCATATATTGTGTCACTCTTGTGCAAAACTGAATTTGGGAGTTCCTGATGTTTATGCTTGCAGCCATGTAACGCTCTCTGAAATACTTCATGCATCCATACATGATGAACTCAACAATTCCCACAAGAGGAAAGACACGACAAGAACGCATAACCATATTGAAACACTCTGCATGGTTCGTTGTCTGAATACCATACCATATTCCGTTGGTATCATAAAGGAATGACCATTTCTCGTTAGGTGCACCTCGAATCCAGTGTGAAAATGGCTTCTCAATTGAATCGCTAGCCTCTGCAGCCTGACTCGTGCCTGTTCCTGATGCCCTTACCTTCACTAGCTCTGCAGTCAACTGATCAAGCATCTGCCATAATGCATTGAATTTTCTCTGTTGATTTTGGGTGCACAACCTCTTAAACATGTTCTTAAGATCCTTGTTCTTGAAGTGGTCATAGAAGTTTGCACCCATATGCCTAATGCACCACCTGTTTTGGACATCGGGCCACAATGGAGACGTTGTCGCAGTTCCATGTTGCAATTTTAGTATTGATTGTAGCAGACCTGCATGCCTATCACTAATAAGGCACACATCTGGACGTGCTGCAACAACATGAACCTTCACTCGTTCAAGAAACCAATACCAACTGTCTAAGTTCTCATTCTCAACAAATGCAAATGCGAGCGGAACTATTTGGTTGTTGCAATCTACCCCGATTGCGGTGAGTATCTGACATTTATACATTCCAGTCAGAAATGTGCCATCAATGCAGATCACCGGAAGACAACACTGAAATGCCCTAACACAGGCACCTAGGCAAAAGAAGGCTCGTTGCAGAATGCTTTGCCCCCTAGTCACGGCTGGTACGAGGTATGTGTCATAAAAGCTTCCGGGATTTCTAGCAGCAACCTGGGATAACATACGAGGTAGGTTATCATATGATTCCTCATATGTGCCAAACCGCATCTCGAACACCCTTTGTTTAGCCCGCCATGCCTTCAAATAACTAATGGTGTACTGGTAAGTCTGCTCAATGTGTCGAACAATCATTTTTTGCTCATAATTTAGGTTTTTCATAATAAACTCATATATTTGCTTTGCAACAAAGTCGTATGATATATTGCAATACCAGGGAAGAACTTCTGACAGCAAACAAGTGTACTCTGTCACAATGGAACATTTCCAGTTCGACTTCCATTTTCCCTTGAATGCATGTACTCGCCATGGACATCCATCATTCACACACTTCACCTCATATTCTTTACTGCCAGACTTTACGAATCTAAATTCTCGTTTCAATGATATTGTCCATAGTCTCACAGCATCTTTTACGGCTTCAATGTTTGGATATGTTGCACCTTACACTACCTCATTCCCTCTGTACTCCCACTCCTGATTTTGTACGTCTTCTACGACATGATTGTCAAAACCATGCTCCTTCCACTCTTTTGGCAATGAGTACTGCTCGTCATCAGATGAGCCCTCATATTCTTCCATCTCCATTGCGGTTTGGTCTTCTGCCTCCATCTTGTCCACAATGCTATGTATCATCTCTCCCTCATCAGCAAGGCCCTGTGGTCTGATGTTTTGGTTCTCTATCTCTTCTAACTCATCTTGCTTAACATAGTTGGTCTCTCTTTGAATACTCGGAGTTGCTTGATCTGCACCATGTTGGATTTCATTTTGTGTCTTCTCCCGAGTTTGAACAAGAATGGCTAGAGGCCACCCATGCTCTAGAGCTGCTTGCATGTACTTCTGCCAGTCATCAGTGCTGTGTATCATCATCAATTCCCATAAATCACTTTCTATCTCCCAATTAACAAGAGACTGGACGGTCATCACATGTGTCAACGGATCAACACGGAACCCACGCTGCAGCCACTTACATATGGAACCAAAACTCCTTTCCAGAGGTTTATCTATGGCGCTAGATGTGCACTTAAAAGCAGAAAAGTCTACTCCATTTGGCCCATATAAAACATTGTAATCACCATAAAATACTTGAAACTGTATTTTGCTCGACATATCTGTATATCACAGAATACTTATCGAGTTATACTCTTTACTTCACTACCTTATTCAATAATCCGTAAAAACTAAGTATGGAATTCAACTACAACGTATAAGTATTCATAACTACGTGATGACACTCAAATTTTATACTACATATGCCAAATTCTATTCTAAATCGTAATTAATTTATAAACACGTCTCTAATAGTACTGCAATTGTAATAATAAATGTGCAGTCCTAATTTTCTAAACTAATTTACTACTACGTAACTAAAAACTAAAGTATCATTAAACAACTACTTAAATGGTTCTACTATAGCACTAATTAAATTAAATTACTCTACAATACCAATGGAAAAATACATAAATTAAATGTACTAACCTGCAGATCACAAGTGCGGATTCCGGCAGGGCTTCGCCGCTTCCCTTCTCCTCACCCCTCTCTTTTTTTCTGGATTTTTGTCAAATTTTTGGGCTCAAATGATGAGGGAATGGGGGTAGAAAGCTTATACAGGGGAGCAAACCCCGGTCGCCAGAGGGGGGTGACAGCCCCCCCTGTCGCCTGCGGGAGGGGGGGGGGCGACAGGCCCCTGTCGCGCCTGTGGGCGGGGCCATCGGTCTCCCGAGGGGAAGGCGACAGGCCCCCTATCACCCGTTGGGCGGGGCGACAGGCCCCCTTGCATTTTTTTGCTAGGGACCTCGTTGCAAATTTGAAGAAAAAAAATTACAATTAGGACTTGTCGCCGGGGCGACCGGTGGTAGTTTTGAAATATTTCAAAACAAACATATATTTTTGAAATTTTGATTTTTTTTAAATATAAAAAAGAAAAAAAAACGCCGCGGGCTGGGCTAGTGCGGGGCGAGCGGCCCACCGCGGAGCAGTGGCCTAGCTCGCACGGGCCAGGGCAGGCGTCCCACGCGCGGACAGCAAGCAAAGCGTGCACAGGCAGCAGGCCAGCAACGGCCAAGGCTCATGGCCCAGCTTGCTGGTCACGCCGTGCAGGCAGCGGCAGCTTGCAGCCCATTTTGGTTCGAATCATCTCATTGCACTTGTTATTTACTTTCTGCTCATTTATTTAATCTAGTTGATTAACTTTTGCCCCCGTTGGTGTCTCTGAACCAATGTGCATGCTTGGTTAGCTTGAATTAATTGATAATTATTGTTACTCTTTGCATGCTTAGTTAAGAGTACTTTTTTATAGTGATTAGTTCTAATCTTTTTGGTGAGGCTCTTGATCGTCTTGTTGGTTAAGCTTTGCTTCCGCTTGACTTTGAGCTTAGCTAATCTTTATGGAATCGTTACATGCTTAGTGAAGAAAGCTCTCTTTTGCAAATCTTTTCAGAAAAGCTTTTTCAACGCTTTGGTAAATCGACGTTTCCGCTTCGCGCTCTGACTTGGTCGAGTAGATTGCTTTTCGCCTGCTTCTGCTTTGTGTTAAGGATTCATAATCGTTCCTAGGACGAGCGTGTTACCAGTTGACTTGTGTCATCTTGGCGATTAGAAGAGAGGTGTTTTGAGCAGTGAATTGGAGTCGGTTTTTTGGAGAGAATTTTTATCGGCTCCTATTCACCACACCCCCCGCCCCCTTTCTGGTCGCCCGTTCCGGTCCGACAGTGCCCAAATCAAAAGTTTGCCCGGGTGTGTTGGAATTGTGCTTGCAAATTTAAGTACTTTAGGGACAAGAGGATAGAATAAACCTAGTACGTTTGATAGGACTATGTGCTTTTCGCTTTCATCTTTTCCTAGTGGCACTGCCATTTCCCTTGTTGACTTAGGCCTTGTTTAGTTGCCTCGTGTAAAGTTTTTGAAAGAGCATCTTTCTATATTTGAAATACTAAACTAAAATAATCACAAAATAAATTACAGAACTCGTCTGTAAATCGCGAGACGAATCTAATGAGCCTAATTAATCCGTCATTAGAAGTTGTTTACTATAGCATTGCTGTAGCAATTTAGTGTCTAATTACTGCCTAATTAGGTTCATTAGATTCGTCTCGCGATTTACAGGTAAACTGTGCAATGCATTTTTTATTTCGCCTAGATTTAAGTCTCCATGTAGGTGCCGGAAAAAAAAATTTGGAATTTTAAACTTTGCAACTAAAACAAGGGGTTATTTATGAATGCCTTTCGCTTTCATCCCTGCACCAACTAAAGGAATCTTCTTTTTCTCAAAGCAATACAGATTTTGTTTAGATAGCCTCTGTATCGACTGATACGTATAACTGTTCGAAAACACAACCACACCGCACAACGCGTCCGAAAGAAACGAAACCGAGAAGCAAAAAAAAAGAGAGACTAAAACGTGCTTAAACACAAGCAATCCGATTACTAAATGGCCATCCATTCGACGCGAAGACTTCCATGGCAAGGCACTCAAGAGCGCGACCCCTCTAACACTGGCGGCCTTTCCTCTTCTTTTTGCAGCAGCACTCAAAACCGGATCCAATATGTTCCTCTGAACAGCACCTGCAAAGACAAAGCAAGTCGAGCATAGTTAAAAGTAATGTCGTTTCGAGTTAGCCAAATCGCCCATAAGATGTCACAAGCTCCCACTAAGGCCTGATGCTTGCGTTGTTTCCTCAGCCCATTTAACCAGTGAGTAAACATATGGTTCACATTTAACGAGTATAGGCAAATTAAAAACAACACTTATCAGTCTCCACACAATTTAGCATTTTGGCAATCGAAAAAGGTGTTGTATTGTTTTATTAAGATTGCAACAACAACATTTTAAACTCCCTTTCCACCGCCATCTAGCTAAATTGTCCTTAGTGAGAGTAACCCTTTAAACAAGTACCACATAAAAATCTTAATCTTAAGTGTCAATTTAGTTTCTAGATAATGTGATTATGGTATTATATTAGTGGCAGTTATTGCCCTATACATGGATCGCACTAAAAATAGCCCATTCTGTTGTAGCGACCACACAAAACTATCACTTTGATCCTGTAGCTGAATATCCATTACTCTAGCCACCGGCTGGTGCTACGAGAGTAAGTTATTAGCCACCAGAGACCTTCGAAAAGAGACATTTAGTGAATCGAGCTTAGAACAGAACTGACTAAAGCTGACTTTTTCCTAACTATGTTATATGAGCGGGTATTGATTTTTTTAAAGGTTCATATTGCCTAGCCAAGTGTCTTCCGAGAATCTGATCAGAGACCCATTACCCAGCTTAAACTTGTCCCATCTCAGGAACTCGGGTTTGACGCGCATGAGACCTGACCAGAAATGAGAATCTCCAAGCGAGTATTCAACCTGAGTGAGAGATTTGAACCGAAGGTATTTCCTCCTGAGTAAGGTTTGCCACACCTCTTGCTCATTTATTAACTTGAAAAGCCACTGCTTAGCAAACATTATTTTGAGCATCGAGATTTAAGATTCCCAAACCCCCTTGGTCCTTTGAGCAGCAGATGACACTCCATCTTGTAAACCTATACTTTTTTATGTTCGTTACTTTGCCAGAAAAATCTAGACCTATAGAAATCCAGCTTTTTCAAAACCTCACGAGGAACTTCAAAGAACAAAAACATAAACAAAGGTAGACTACTAAGCACAAAGTTAATAAGGACTAGCTTTCCACCAGTAGAAAGCAACTTCCCTTTCCAGCCGCTTAACCTTTTTTGGAATCTTTCATCTACTCCCTTCCAATCTGAGTTATTAAGTCTTCTATAATGCATGGGTATTCCTAGTATCGAAACAGGAACATAACTTGGCGGCAACCAAAGGTCTGTTCATATTCCGTTTTGTAACCATGGCCTCCCCAAAGCAGAATAATTCGCTTTTATGGTAGTTAATCTTGAGACCAGACAGTTATTCAAAAGCACATAGCAAGAGCTTTAGGTTTTTTCCTGTTCAAGATCTCCATAAGAGAATTGCGTCATCTTCATATTGCAAAATGGAAAGACCATCGTCGACTAAATGCGGGACCACTCCCTTGAACTGCTGGATTTCTTTGGCTCTCGCAATTAAGATTGCCAGCATATCTACAACGATATTGAAAAGTATGGGAGATAGAGGATCCCCTTGCTTTACTCCTTTTCTCCTTTGGAAGTAGTGACCGACATCATCATTAACTTTTATTGCTACAGAACCTTTGGTTATCACTTGATTAATCCAAGCACACCATTTCATTGAAAAGCCTTTCATCCGCAACACTTGTTGAAGAAACGGCCATTTCACCTTGTCATATGCTTTTTCAAAATCAAATTTTAAAATAACCCCATTTTTCTTTTCTGTGCATTTCATGGATTGTTTCATGTAGGATGACCACTCCCTCCAGAATATGTCATCCTAGAATGAATGCTGTTTGAGATGGTCGTATTATTTTTTAAGCTATAGTGGATAATCTGTTCGTGAGTACTTTTGTGAAAATTTTAAAGCTAACATTTAGGAGGCATCGGCCTGTATTGTTGCACTTTGGTTGTGTCCTTCTTTTTGTGTAGCAGGGTAATCACACCAAAGTTCAGACTATGTAAAGGCAACTCGCCCCTGTGGAATTCTACAAACAGCTCAAGCAGGTCAGCTTTAATAGTTTCCCAAAAGAATTGGAAGAACTCCGCTGGAAAACCATCTGGACTAGGTGCCTTGTTGTGTTCCATTTGGAACACCGCCTCTCTAATTTCCTTTTCGCTGAACTCGTCATAGAGAAACTCATTCTCTATCTGAAACACTTGAGGAATGTCCTCCCTAACGTCCTCATTTAGAGAAAAGTTATTCTGCTCCGGCTCCCCGAAAAGTTTTTTATAGTACTCTGGATATATGTTTTAAGATTTTC